>NC_056441.1:27202072-27482072 GCF_018296145.1 Oncorhynchus tshawytscha
TGGCCGGTGTGTTTACAGACATATTCAATCAATCCCTATACCAGTCTGCTGTTCCCACATGCTTCGAGAGGGCCACCATTGTTCCTGTTCCCAAGAAAGCTAAGGTAACTGAGCTAAACGACTACCGCCCCGTAGCACTCACATCCGTCATCATGAAGTGCTTTGAGAGACTAGTCAAGGACCATATCACCTCCACCCTACCTGACACCCTTGACCCACTCCAATTTGCTTACCGCCCAAATAGGTCCACAGACGATGCAATCTCAACCACACTGCACACTGCCCTAACCCATCTGGACAAGAGGAATACCTATGTGAGAATGCTGTTCATCGACTACAGCTCGGCATTCAACACCATAGTACCCTCCAAGCTCGTCATCAAGCTCGAGACCCTGGGTCTCGACCCCCGCCCTGTGCAACTGGGTACTGGACTTCCTGACGGGCCGCCCCCCAGGTGGTGAGGGTAGGCAACAACATCTCCTCCCCGCTGATCCTCAACACTGGGGCCCCACAAGGGTGCGTTCTGAGCCCTCTCCTGTACTCCCTGTTCACCCACGACTGCGTGGCCATGCACGCCTCCAACTCAATCATCAAGTTTGCGGACGACACAACAGTGGTAGGCTTGATTACCAACAACGACGAGACGGCCTACAGGGAGGAGGTGAGGGCCCTCGGAGTGTGGTGTCAGGAAAATAACCTCACACTCAACGTCAACAAAACTAAGGAGATGATTGTGGACTTCAGGAAACAGCAGAGGGAACACCCCCCCCATCCACATCGATGGAACAGTAGTGGAGAGGGTAGCAAGTTTTAAGTTCCTCGGCATACACATCACAGACAAACTGAATTGGTCCACTCACACAGACAGCATCGTGAGGAAGGCGCAGCAGCGCCTCTTCAACCTCAGGAGGCTGAAGAAATTCGGCTTGTCACCAAAAGCACTCACAAACTTCTACAGATGCACAATCGAGAGCATCCTGGCGGGCTGTATCATAAAGATACCTACACGTAAAGATCATCAAGGACATCAACCACCCGAGCCACTGCCTGTTCACCCCGCTATCATCCAGAAGGCGAGGTCAGTACAGGTGCATCAAAGCTGGGACCGAGAGACTGAAAACAGCTTCTATCTCAAGGCCATCAGACTGTTAAACAGCCACCACTAACATTGAGTGGCTACTGCCAACACACTGTCAATGACACTGACTCTACTCCAGCCACTTTAATCATGGGAATTGATGGGAATGATGTAAATATATCACTAGCCACTTTAAACAATGCTACCTTATATAATGTTACTTACCCTACATTGTTCATCTCATATGCATACGTTGATACTGTACTCTATATCATCGACTGCATCCTTATGTAATACATGTATCACTAGCCACTTTAACTATGCCACTTGGTTTACATACTTATCTCATATGTATATACTGTACTCGATATCATCTACTGTATCTTGCCTATGCTGCTCTGTACCATCACTCATTCATATATCCTTATGTACATATTCTTTATCCCCTTACACTGTGTATGACAGTAGTTTTTTTTGGAATTGTTAGTTAGATTACTTGCTCGTTATTACTGCATTGTCGGAACTAGAAGCACAAGCATTTCGCTACACTCGCATTAACATCTGCTAACCATGTGTATGTGACAAATAAAATTTGATTTGATTTGATTTGATCTCAGTATGTATACACCTTTTCTGAAAGGCCCCAGAGTCTGCAACACCCCTAAGTGACACCACCAAGCAAGTGGCACCATGAAGACCAAGAAGCTCTCCAAACAGGTCAGGGACAAAGTTGTGGAGAAGTACAGGTCAGGGTTGGGTTAAAAAACATATCTGAAACTTTGAACATCCCACGGAGCACCATTAAATCCATTATTAAAAAATGGAAAGAATATGGCACCACAACAAACCTGCCAAGAGAGGGCCACCCACCAAAACTCACAGACCAGGCAAGGAGGGCATTAATCAGAGAGGCAATAAGACAACAAAGATAACATAACCCTGAAGGAGCTGCAAAGCTCCACAGCAGAGATTTGAGTATCTGTCCATATTACCATTTTAAGCCATACACTCCACAGAGCTGGGCTTTATGAAAGTGTGTCCAGAAAAAAAGCCATTGCTTAAAGAAAAAAAGAAGCAAACACATTTGGTGTTCGCCAAAAGGCATGTGGGAGACTCCTCAAACATATGGAAGAAGGTAATCTGGTCAGATGGGACTAAAATGTTGCTATTTGGCCATCAAGGAAAACACTATGTCTGGCGCAAACCCAACACCTCTCATCACCCAGAGAACAACATCCTAAGCATACTGCTAAAGCAACACTCGAGTGGTTTAAGGGGAAACATTTAAATGTCTTGGAATGGCCTAGTCAAAGCCCAGACCTCAATCCAATTGAGAATCTGTACGACTTAAAGATTGCTGTACACCAGCGGAACCCAACCAACTTGAAGGAGCTGGAGCAGTTTTGCCTTGAAGAATGGGGAAAGAAATCCCAGTGTCTAGATGTGCCAAGCTTATAGAGACATACCCCAAGAGACTTGAAGCTGTAGTTCTGTTTTTTAGTCTTATTTCTTGTTTGTTTCACAATAAAAAAATATTTTGCATGTTCAAAGTGGTAGGCATGTGGTGTAAATCAAATGATACAAACTCCCCCAAAATCTATTTTAATTCCAGGTTGTAAGGTAACAAAATAGGAAACATGCCAAGGGAATACTTTCGTAAGCCACTGTATGTTTCACCGAGTCGTGGCTGAATGACGACATGAATAACACACAGCTGGTGGGTTTTAAGCTTTCCTCCTGATTCCTGCTTAGAAGCTAAATCTAAAGCAGGAAGCACCAGTGACTCAGGACTGTTCTGCTAGCACAGACTGGAATATGTTCTGGGATTCTTCCGATGGCATTGAGGAGTACACCACATCAGTCACTGGCTTCATCAATAAGTGCATTGATGACGTCGTCCCCACAGTGATCGTACGTACATACTAGAGGTCGACCGATTAATCAGAATGGACGATTAATTAGGGCGATTTCATTCGGAAATCGGTATTTTTGGACACCGATTTAGCCGATTTATATATATATATATATTTTTACACCTTTATTTAACTAGGCATGTCAGTTAAACAACACATTCTTATTTTCAATGACGGCCTAGGAACTGTGGGTTAACTGCCTTGTTCAGGGGCAGAACGACAGATTTTTACCTAGTCAGCTCGGGGATTCAATCTTGCAACCTTACAGTTAACTAAAGCTAGTCCAACGCTCTAACCACCTGCTTCACATTGCACTCCACGAGGAGACTGCCTGTTATGCGAATGCAGTAAGAAGCCAAGGTGAGTTGCTAGCTAGCATTAAAATTATCTTATAAAAAACAATCAATCAATCAATCATAATCACTAGTTAACTACACATGGTTGATGATATTACTAGTTTATCTAGCATGTCCTGCGTTGCATATAATCGATGCAGTGCGCATTCGCAAAAATGCAGTGCGCATTCGTTGTTCCAACGTGTACCTAACCATAAACATCAATGCCTTTCTTAAAATCAATACACAAGTATATACTTTTAAACCTGCATATTTAGTTAATATTGCCTGCTAACATGAATTTCTTTTAACTAGGGAAATGGTGTCACTTCTCTTGCAACAGAGTCAATGTATATGCAGCAGTTTGGGCCACCTGGCTCATTGCGAACTGTGTGAAGACTACTTCTTCCTAACAAAAACAGCCAACTTCGCCAAACGGGGGATGATTTAACAAAAGCGCATTTGCGAAAAAAGCACAATCGTTGCACGATGACAGTTTTTGGATTCGACCATATTACTGACCTAAGGCTCGTATTTCTGTGTGTTATTATGTTATAATTAAGTCTATAATTTGATAGAGCAGTCTGACTGAGCGGTGGTAGGCAGCAGCAGGCTCGTAAGCATTCATTCAAACAGCACTTTTGTGCGTTTTGCCAGCAGCTCTTCACTGTGCTTCAAGCATTGGGCTGTTTATGACTTCAAGCCTATCAACTCCCGAGATTAGGCTGGTGTAACCAATGTGAAATGGCTAGCTAGTTAGCGGGGTGCGCACTAATAGCGTTTCAAACGTCACTCGCTCTGGGACTTGGAGTAGTTGTTCCACTTGCTCTGCATGGGTAACGCTGCTTCAAGGGTGGCTGTTGTCAATGTGTTCCTGGTTCGAGCCCAGGTAGGGACGGAAGCTATACTGTTACACTGGCAATACTAAAGTGCCTATAAGAACATCCAATAATCAAGGTATATGAATTAAAAATCATATAGAGAGAAATGGTCCTATAATTCCTATAATAACTACAACCTAAAACTTCTTACCTGGGAATATTGAAGACTCATGTTAAAAGGAACCACCAGCTTTCATATGTTCTCATGTTCTGAGAGAGGAACTTAAACGTTAGCTTTCTTACATGGCACATATTGCACTTTTACTTTCTTCTCCAACACTTTGTTTTTGCATTATTTAAACCAAATTGAACATGTTTCATTATTTATTTGAGGCTAAATTGATTTTATTGATGTATTATATTAAGTTAAAGTAAGTGTTCCTTCAGTATTGTTGTAATGGGCATCGGCTTTTTTGGTCCTCAATAATCGGTATCGGCGTTGAAAAATCCTATTCGGTCGACCTCTAGTACATACCCCAACCAGGAGCCATGGATTACAGTCAACATCCGCAATGAGCTAAATGCTAGAGCTGCCGCTTTCAAGGAGTGGGATTCTAGCCCGGAAGCTTGTAAGAAATCCCGCTATGTCCTCCAACGTACCATTAAACAGGCAAAGCTTCAATACAGGACTAAGATTGAATTGTAGTACACCAGCTCCGACGCTCGTCGGATGTGGCAGGGCTTGCAAACTATTACAGACTACAAAGGGAAGCACAGCCGCAAGCTGCCCAGTGACACGAGCCTATCAGACAAGCTAAATTACTTCTATGCTCACCTCGAGGCAATTAACACTGAAGTATGCATGTTCTGGACAACTGTGTGATTATGCACTCCCTAGCCAATGTGAGTAAGACCTTTAAACAGGTCAACATTCACAAGGCCGCAGGGCCAGACGGATTATCAGGACGTGTACTTCAAGCATGTGCTGACCAACTGGCAAGTGTCTTCACTGACATTTTCAACCTGTCCGTCTGTAATACCAACATGTTTCAAGCAGACCACCATAGTCCCTGTGCCCAAGAACACTAAGGTAACCTGCCTAAATGACTACTGACCCGTAGCACTCACGTCTTTAGCCATGAAGTGCTTTGAAAGGCTGGTCATGGCTCACATCAACTCCATTATCCCAGAAACCCTAGACCCACTCCAATTTGCATACCACCCCAACAGATCCACAGATGATGCAATCTCTATTGCACACAACACTAACCTTTCCCACCTGGACAAAAGGAACACCTATGTGATAATGCTATTCATTGACTACAGCTCGTGTTCAACACCAGAGTGCCCTCACAGCTCATCACTAAGCTAAGGACACTGGGACTGAACACCTTCCTCTGCAACTGGATCCTGGACTTCCTGAGGGGCCGCCCCAGAGGGTAAGGGTAGGTAATAACACATCCGCCATGCTCATCCTCAACACGGGGCCCTTCAGGGGTGCGTGCCCAGTCCCCTCCTGTACTCCCTGTTCACTCATGACTGCATGGCCAGGCATGACTCCAACACCATCATCAAGTTTGCCGATGACACAACAGTGCTAGGCCTGATCACCAACAACGATAAGACAGCCTACAGGGAGGAGGTCAGAGACCTGTCCGTGTGGTGCCAGAACAACAACCTCTCCCTCAACGTGATCAAGACAAAGGAGATGATTGTACCGGTACCCCTGAATATAGCCTCTCTACTGTTATTTTACTGCTGCTGTTTAATTATTAGTTAATTTTATTATTATTATTATTATTATTAATCTATTTTTTTCTTCACTTTTTAAAGCATTGCTAGTTAAGGGCTTGTAAGTAAGCATTTCACTGTTGTATTCTGCGCATGTGACAAATAAAATTTGATTTGAAAAAAATGTAATCGGACTTACATATGTAAAATGACAAAATGCTCTGAGACCAGGTTGTATACATTGGAAAAGCGCTGAAAGCTTTGCTTCATCAGCCCTAAAGAAGGCTCTCCATGTGCTCATCTAAAAGTGATAGACTTGTAGGCCACTATATCAAACAATAAAAATATATATATTTAATGATTATTTAAACGATAGGCCTAATCTACCTGCACATTCTCAGTCATTCCATTCTAAATGATTGCATTGCCATAGAAAGCCCACGGTAGAAACCACAGCTGGCTCTGCCTTTAGGTGTCCAATGGGCTTATTATTGCGCATATATTTGACAATTGCTGTTTAGAAACGAATCAATTTTGCCCGATATCTGACCTAGGCTCATTCAGAGCTACAATTTATAGGTAAAAGGCATGTTGACGCATTACTCCATAGCCTATATTGGATTTCCATTTTTTTTAAACGTATGACAGTGTGACATTGTAGCCTACAACTATTCCTCCCACAACTATTCCTCCCACATCCCATACAGGTGGTTATGATGTGCAACAATATAACAACAATGTAGCCTATCTTTCTCCATCTCCAGTAGGCTACTAGAAGCACTCACCCTCACCAACTGGATCAGTGCGCGTGTCAAGGAAAAGCAGCGAGTCCAAAGTTATGACAACCCACACACCATCCTCCTCTCCGCGGGGCAAAAAATGAAATTATGCCGCAGTGTGGTGTTTCCTTTTCTTACAACAGAATAACCAGATCAATTAACACCGACATCGGTCCGAGGCATCTTCTTTGGAGCGGGTTTCACGTTCTTCTTGTGGCTCTCTGTACGCTTGCAGCGCAATTGAAAAGACCGTACCAATATTTCTGAAAGCAGGGGCGCACAATGCGTACAGGTTTTCTAAACGTTAACAAAGGTGATATCCTAATTATTTTGTGCATTAGATAAAACATATTGAAAATATTATGTATTATTTTGATTATACAAAGTTATGGCCAATAATAAACATTATCATCCACCCAAAATGGTACTGGCGCAATTTTGTCCAATAGCGGAAATGAGAGAATGTGGTTTGTGTTTCGGAACTATCCGGGGTCCTTATCGGATGGTGCTTGACCATGATAACCAACAGGTCTGATTATGGCGTACTAAACGACCTGTTTACGCAAGTCTTCAAGTTTTGTTGATAAGGGGGTAATGAATGGGCTAATAATCATATAATTAATAAAGGATGAATTAGGCCTAACGAGAACCTTCTTTAGAGGGCATAGTGTGAGATGTTATTATGTCAGCATTACATTGTTAACTTACATGCTATTCATTATGTCACTCAGACTGTGCATTCTACTTACTTCAATAAATTATTTATATTATCAAGCAAGCCAACACGTCTTAGGCTAGTATGAATTTGCTACTTTGATTAGCCAACCAAAATGCCCAAGGGGAAATCCCACCCATGTCATATATGTTTTACATATGATCTGTCTGATAACCTTGCAACCCAGAACCAATGATAACAATCTTTCACCAGAGACTAGATCTGCATCCCAAATTGCACCTCATTCATTAGTGTACTACTTTTGACGAGAGCCCTATTGGCCCTGATCAGAAGTAGTGGACTATATAGGGAATCAAATCAAATCAGATTGTATTAGTCACATGCGCTGAATACAACAGTGAACAGTGAAATGCTTACTTATAAGCCCCTAACCAACAATGCAGTTTAAAAAATATAAATAAGATTAAGAAATAAAAGTAGTCAAAGAGCAGCATTAAAATAACAATAGTGTGACTATATACAGGGGGTACCGGTACAGAGTCAATGTGCGGGGGCACCGGTTAGTCAAGGTAATTGAGGTAATATGTACATGTACAGTTGAAGTGGGAGGTTTACATACACCTGAGCCAAATACATTTAAACTCAGTTTTTGACAATTCCTGACATTTAATCCTAGAAAAACGTCCCTGTCTTAGGTCAGTTAGGATCACCACTTTATTTCAAGAATGTGAAATATCAGAATAATAGTAGAGAGAATAATTTCATCACATTCTCAGTGGGTCAGAAGTTTACATACACTCAATTAGTATTTGGTAGCATTGTCTTTAAATAGTTTAACTTGGGTCAAACGCTTTGGGTAGCCTTCCACAACCTTCCCACAATAAGTTGGTGTGAATTTTGTCCCATTCCTCCTGACAGAGCTGGTGTAACCAAGTCAGGTTTGTAGGCCTCCTTGCTCGCACATACTTTTTCAGTTCTGCCCAAAAGATATTCTATAGGATTGGGGTCAGGGCTTTGTGATGGCCACTCCAATACCTTGACTTTGTTGTCCTTAAGCCATTTTGCCACAACTTTGGAAGCATGCTTGGGTTCATTGACCATTTGGAAGACCCATTTGTGACCAAGCTTTAACTTCCTGACTGATGTCTTGAGATGTTGCTTCAATATATCCACATAATTTTCCATCTTCATGATGCCATTTATTTTGTGAAGTGCACCAGTCCCTCCTGTAGCAAAGCAACCCCACAACAGGATGCTGCCAACCCCGTGCTTCATGGTTGGGATGGTGTTCTTCTGCTTGCAAGCCTCCCCATTTTTCCTCCAAACATAATGATGGGCATTATGACCAAACAGTTCTATTTTTGTTTCATCAGACCAGAGGACATTTCTCCAAAAAGTACGATCTTTGTCCCCATGTGCAGGTGCAAACCGTAGTTGGCTTTTTTATGGCGGTTTTGGAGCAGTGGCTTCTTCCTTGCTGAGTGGCCATCCAGGTTGTGTCGATATAGGACTCGTTTTACTGTGGATAGGGATACTTTTGTACCTGTTTCCTCCAGGGTCCTTTTCTGTTGTTCTGGGATTGATTAGCACTTTTCACACCAAAGTACGTTAATCTCTAGGAGGCAAAACACGTCTCCTTTTTGAGCGGTATGATGGATGCGTGGTCCCATGGTGTTTATACTTGCGTACTATTGTTTGTACAGATGAACGTGGTACCTTCAGGCATTTGGAAATTGTTCCCAAGGATGAATCAGACTTGTGGAGGTCTACAATTTATTTCTGCATTCTTGGCTAATTTTTCTTTTGATTTTCCCATGATGTCAAGCAAAGATGCACTGAGTTTAAAGGGAGGCCTTGAAATACATCCTCATGTACACCTCCAATTGACTCAAATTATGTCAATTAGCAATGTCAATCAGAAGCTTCTAAAGCCATGACATCATTTTATGGAATTTTCCAAGCTGTTTAAAGGCACAGTCAACTTAGTGTAAGTAAACTTCTGACCCACTGGAATTGTGATACAGTGAATTATAAATTAAATAATCTGTCTGTAAACAATTGTTGAAAAATAACTTGTGTCATGAACACAGTAGATGTCCTAAACGACTTGCCAAAACTATAGTTTGTTGACAAGAAATTTCTGGAGTGGTTGAAAAACGAATTTTAATGACTCAAGTGTATGTAAACTTTCGACTTTAACTGTAGGTAAGAGTTATTAAAGTGACAATGCATAGATAACAACAGAGAGTAGCAGCAGTGTAAAAGAGGAGGGGGGGAGGAGGCAATGTAAATAGTCTGGGTAGCCATTTGATTAGATGTTCAGCAGTCTTATGGCTTGGGTGTAGAAGCTGTTTGGAAGCCTCTTGGATCTAGACATGGCGCTCCGGTACCGCTTGCCATGCGGTAGCAGAGAGAACAGTCTATGACTGGGGTGGCTGGAGTCTTTGACAATTTCTAGGGCCTTCCTCTAACACTGCCTGGTTCTATACCAGGCCCTTGATGGCAGGAAGCTTGGCCCCAGAAATGTACTAGGCCGTACGGACTACCCTCTGTAGTACCTTGCGGTCGGAGGTATAGCAGTTGCCATACCAGGCAGTGATGCTCACAATGGTGCAGCTGTAGAAACTTTTGAGGATCTGAGGACCCATGCAAAATCTTTTCAGTCTCCTGAGGGGGAATATGTTTGGTTGTGCCCTCTTCACAACTTGGTGTGTTTGGACCATGTTAGTTTGTTGATGATGTGGACACCAAAGAACTTGAAACTCTGAAACCTGCTCCACTACAGCCCCTTCAATGAGAATGGGGGCATGCTCGGTCCTCCTTTTCCTGTAGTCCAATCATCTCCTTTGTCTTGATCACGTTGATGGAGAGGTTGTTGTCCTGGCGCTGCATGGCCAGGTCACTGACCTCTCCTCCCTATAGGCTGTCTCGTGCTGTCAGTGATCAGGCCTACCACTGTTGAGTCGTCTACAAACTTAATGATGGTGTTGGAGTCGTACCTGGCCATGCAGTCATGAGTGAACAGGGAGTACAGGAGGGGACTGAGCACGCACCCCTGAGGGGCCCCTGTGTTGAGGATGAGCATGGCGGATGTGTTGTTATGTACCCTTACCATCTGGGGGCGGCCCGTTAGGAAGTCCAGGATCCAGTTGCAGAGGGAGGTGTTTAGTCCCAGGCTCCTCAGCTAATTGATGAGCTTTGAGGGCACTATGGTGTTGAACACGAGGTGTCGTCAATTAAAAGCATTCTCACATAGGTGTTCCCTTAGGTTCAGGTGGGAAAGGTCAGTGTTGTGTGCAATAGCGATTGCATCATCTGTGGATCTGTTTGGGCGGTATGCAAATTGGAGTGGGTCTAGGGTTTTTGGGATAATGGTGTTGATGTGAGCCATGACCAGCCTTTCAAAGCACTTCATGGCTAAAGACATGAGTGCTACGGTTTGGTAGTAATTTAGGCAGGTTACCTTAGTTTTCTTGGGCAGAGGGACTATGGTGGTCTGCTTAAAACATGTTGGTATTACAGACTTGGACAGGGAGAGGTTGAAAATGTCAGTGAAACACTTGCCAGTTGGTCAGCGCATGCTCGGAGCACACGTCCTGGTACTCTGTCTGGCCCTGCGGAATTGTTCATGTTGACCTGTTTAAAGGTCTTACTCACAACGGCTTCGGTGAGCGTGATCACACAGTTGTCCGGATCAGCTGGTGCTTTCATGCATGTTTCAGTGTTATTTGCCTCAAAGCGAGCATAGAAGTAGTTTAGCTCATCTGGTAGGCTTGTGTCACTGGGCAGCTCTCGTCTGTGGATCCCTTTGTAGTCTGCAATGGTTTGCAAGCCCTGCCACATCTGACAAGCGTCAAAGCCAGTGTAGTACAATTCGATCTTAGTCCTGTATTGACACTTTGCCTGTTTGATGGTTCGTCGGAGGGCATAGCAGGATTTCTTATAAGCTTCCGGGTTAGATTCCTGCTCCTTGAAAGCGGAAGCTCTTGCCTTTAGCTCACTGCGGATGTTGTCTTTAATCCATGGCTTCTGGTTGGGGTATGTACGTACAGTCACTGTGGGGATGGTGTCATCAAAGCACTTATTGATGAAGCCAATGACTGATATGGTGTACTCCTCAATGCCATCGGAAGAATCCCGGAACATATTCCAGTCTGTGCTAGCAAAACAGTCCTGTAGCTTAGCTTCTGATTCATCTGACCATTTTTTTATTGACAGTGTCACCGGTGCTTCCTGCTTTAATTTTTGCTTGTAAGTAGGAATCAGGAGGATATAATTATGGTCAGATATGCCAAATGGAGGGCGAAGGAGAGCTTTGTACCCATCTCTGTGTGCCATTTTAAATGCACCCTACTGAGTTAGAGTAAGAAGGAATGATGCACAACAGAGTGCAGTGATATTAGCATCATTCTAGTGTGATAAACTGAGAAAAGAAATAACGATTCAGACGTTTTTTCAGAAGTCTAATGCGCGTTTGCATCTTGCAGAAAAAAATAGAGTTATCTATTGATTCCTGGATGAAGCAGGTCTGTCACCTTTGCCTGCAATGCTCTGGTGCAATGTTCAATGAACTCCTGAGTCTCTCTCTGTCTTTCTCTTCCCCTCTCCCGTCGCTCTCTCGCTTACTCTCGCTCTCTCTGACGAGGATGCTATTGTGCCAGATGGAGGTAAAAGACCCTAACTGTTTAGCACTTGGAGTCTGACCTTCAATCTACAGATAACAGTTCTTCTCATACATCTTTTCACTCCTTAGTCAACTGTCTGTATATTTGCGGAAAGGGAAGGTTAAAGGCCCAGTGCAGTCAAAAATGAGAAATTGTAGAAAAATATAGTAAAAACAGGTCAGTGTGAGGTTGGAATGATACTGTGAAAATAATGATAATGCCCTTTGAGTTTAAGAGATGTTTGAAAAGACCTGCGTGCAGACCATGAAACTTAACATAAGACTAACAACCCACAAAATACCAACGGAATATGGCTACCTAAATATGGTCCCCAATCAGAGACAACGATAAACAGCTGCCTCTGATTGAGAATCAATCTAGGCAACCATAGACATATAAACACCTAGATACACAAAAACCCCTAGACATACAAAAAACCCTAGACAATACAAAAACTAAACAAACCACCATCGTCACACCCTGACCTAACCAAAATAATAAAGAAAACAAAGATAACTAAGGTCAGGGCATGACAATCTAGATTTATTTGAAATTGTACCATTTTAATTTAAAACAATCACAGTAAGGTACTTAATTGTTAACCAGAAGTTATTTGATATTGATGTAAAAACTGATACATTGGACCTTTAAAATCTCTCTCTGTGTCCCCAACTTTCTCTCCCTCTCTCTCTCTCTTCCTCACAGCATGACAATTGACTGCAGATATGCAGATTTTAAAGACAGGTAGGCAGCATGGATTTTTCAGTTGAGTAAGGAATCTGGAACTAAAAGGTTGTTAAAAACGTCTTATGGCTGCAGGGGCAGTATTGAGTAGCTTGGATGAAAGGTGCCCAGAAGTGCCCAGAGTAAACGGCCTGCTCCTCAGTCCCAGTTGCTAATATATGCATATTATTATTAGTATTGGATAGAAAACACTCTGAAGTTTCTAAAACTGTTTGAATGATGTCTGTGAGTATAACAGAACTCATATGGCAGGCAAAAACCTGAGAAGAAATCCAAACAGGAAGTGAGAAATCGGAGGTTGGTCGATTTTCAGCCCAGCCCCTATTGAATTCACAGTGGGATATGGATGAAGTTGTACTTCCTAGGGCTTCCACTAGATGTCAACCTTCTTTAGAAACTTGAATGAGGCTACTGTGTTGTGGGGCTGAATGGGAGCTGAATGAGCCAGGTGTCTGGCAGAGAGCCAAGGGCTGGTCACGCGCAATTCACATGATAGCGACCTGCGTTCCTTGGCTTCTCTACACACAAAGGAATTCTCCGGTTGGAACTTTATTGAAGATTTATGATAACAACACCCTAAAGATTGATTCTATACTTAGTTTGACAAGTTTTATCGACCTGTAATATGACTTTTTGAAGTTATCGTCCGATGTTCGGATGGACCTGCACGAGCATCTGGATTTGTGTACTAAACGCGCTAACAAAAGTAGCTACTTGGACATAAATAATGGATATTATCGAACAAATCAAGCATTTATTGTGGAACTAGGATTCCTGGGAGTGCATTCTGATGAAGATCATCAAAGGTAAGGGAATATTTATAATGTGATTTATGATTTCTGTTGACTCCAACATGGCGGATAATTTTATTTATTTTCTGAGCGCCGTCTCAGATTATTGCATAGTTTGCTTTTTCCGTAAAGTTTTTTTGAAATCTGACACAGCGGTTGCATTAAGGAGAGGTATATCTATAATTCCATGTGTATAACTTCTATTTTCATCTACATTAATGATGAGTATTTCTGTTGAATTGATGTGGCTATGCAAAATCACTGGATGTTTTTGAAACTAGTGAACGTAACGTGCCAATGTAAACTAACATTTGTCAAGTGCAAACAAGTCCAACTGGGGTAAATGGGCCGTGGTTTACTACTGATGCTGCTCCCTAGAGATGTTGAATAATCAGGGAAAGAGGTGATTTTCAAATTTGACTAACTGTACAAGATTGAACAATAAGCTTGAAGATAATTTATATTATGCACAAATATTTATGATTGGTCAGAATGTGAGCCTACTTCAGTATTCAATTATTCAACGCATCAGCAGCTGATTACTCCAGAAGTTGGATCACAGACATCCATGGACCAATCACAAAAGGCTGTTCCTGATTTTTCCGACATGCCCTATTGCTGCTTGCACCGCGTCGGAGGAAATGACACATTATAGTCACAGAACGTCTTGACTTTTTGGTAGTAATGGGAAACCGAAGTTTCCTGAAGCCTTCATGGCTTTCACCAAACTGTGCAGAAAAACGGTTCATTACTCAAAGCTTTTAACGCAATGCACATCAGTGACATCTGTTGGTCAAAAATAAACATCATGTTTGATGCCTATAATATACGTTTCTCCCCCTACATTCATCAAAACTTAGTGACGCAATGGATAAGTGTGAATTTTAAAAACTGAAGTTAGTTTGAATGTGGGCTTCCTGTCCAGTGGCGGAACTAGAGTTTTATACATGGGGTGGCCAAGGCTACTTCAGGGTGTCCATAGACCATGACAGACAATGTGTGTGTAACCCTAACCTGGCATCTAAGGAGCATGAATGAATCCTCTGATTGCTGATTGGAGGTAGAAGTGATATATATATATATATTATGTTAACTAATAACAAAGAAAAGTTTTGGAATTGTCCTAATCAAGACCAAATTATATCTGTGTGACATGATACCCTTTGGATTTATGATTTTAGAATGTCAGTGTACTAGCTAGTACACAGTGCAGGTTTTAATCATGACCAGAGGGACCATCTAAGCACCAAATTATCCTAGGTAGATTTAAAACAGCATAATTCCGTGGTTCTGGTGAGAACTGGCTAAATGTTTCACAAACTCATCCATGTTGAGCATGCCCTCCTTGACTCAACACTGAGAATTCCGAGGTGACTTAACCTGTCATCAACCATTGTTGTCCAAAGGTGGGTTTAAATCCGTTTTAAAGCTGAGAAGCCTCTCTCGCAAGAAGCACTGCTGACTGCTGTAACAAGGGAAATCTTACAAAGTCAAAGTAGCTAATTGAAGACCTCTTTATAAGGTTCTAGAAACACAACAAAGTCAAGGAGAGTAGACGGTCTGTCCCTTCCACTTCTCTCCTATCAAGAAGTCGCTTGGTTTGATGAACCTCATGTTTGAGGTCCTCTAAATCTGACTCAAAGATCTGAGCAAAGGCAAACAGAGGCTCCTCATTCAATAATGTTGTCCTCTTTGGGTTAAGAGACTGGACCCCTTGCATTATCTCGCAATTCTTCTTTGAAAAACACCTCTGCAGCTCAGCTGTGAGACTGTCAAGCACCTGATAAAAGATCGCTCTTTGGAAGCTCTCACCATCACATTGGTCACAGTTTTTCTGTCCTACAGTGCTCATCATCAATGAGTCGTGAAATCTTAAGCTTGTTTTAGGCTGTCTTTTACACACTGTTTGCACACTTATTTTGCAGTGCTCTGCAATCTCTTTCCATAGTTCTCCATAGTAAACCCTCACTTCTGTAGTCCTGTAATGTGTCTGTAAGGGCACCTACTAGATCTACAGCCCTTGCTAGGTCAAGAGAGCTTGATTGGAGCATGTCAGGAAGACATTTGGCATCACCAAGCACTTTACAAAAGGTAACCAAAAGCCCTATGAAAAGTAAATCTATCTGAGAAAGAAGGCCCCCTTGCGTCCACTGATCTACCACCACTATTTTCAAGTGTGATATCCTGTAGCACTCTCAGAACTGCTGGCAACCTGTCCCTCAGACTACGGCATGCCATGTATCTGCATGCCCACCTTAGATCTGTAAGTCAATCAATCAATCAATCAATCAATCAAATGTATTTATAAAGCCCTTTTTACGTCAGCCGATGTCACAAAGTGCTATACAGAAACTTAGCCTAAAACCTCAAACGGCAAGCAATGAGGATGTAGAAGCACGGTGGCTAGGAAAAACTCCCTAGAAAGGCAGAAAACTAGGAAGAAACCTAGAGAGGAACCAGGCTCTGAGAGGTGGCCAGTCCTCTTCTGGCCATGCCGGGTGGAGATTATAACAGTACATGGCCAAGATGTTCAAATGTTCATAGATGACCAGCAGGGTCAAATAATAATTATTACAGTGGTTGTAGAGGGTGCAACAGGTCAGCACCTCAGGAGTAAATGTTACTTGCTTTTCATAGCCGATCATTCAGTTAGAGACAACGGGTGCGGTAGAGAGAGAGTGCCGAAAACAGCAGGTCCGGGATAAGGCAGCACGTCCGGTGAACAGGTCAGGGTTCCATAGCCACAGGCAGAATAGTCTCTGTAGTTCCCTGGGCTGCTGCTGTGGATACAGCTCTTTCTGAACTGCCAGCTACTTGAGATGAACATACGAGCCAGAAACAAAGTTATAAAGCTTCTGCAGGAGAGCAAAAAAGTTTACTTCCTCAGGCACTGATTTTACAGCATCGACAAGAACCAAATTCAAATAATGTGCATTACAGTGCACATAAAATGCTAATCATACACTGTTTTTAATCCGTGCAGACACACCAGAATGCTTTCCGCTCATGACGAATGCATTGTCATAGCCTTGCCCCACACGATTATTTCTGTAGTCCAGACCATGTTTTTCAAGGCAATCAATTATCATTTCTGTGAGACCTGCTGCATCTAAGCTTTCAGCTGACTGAAAGTGTAACAAGCTTTCGTGGATGGGCCCCGTTGTAATAGTACCTCACATCTAAAGACATTTGTTCTTTTTTCTTTAAATCTTTGGTTTCATCTGCAATTACACTAAAAACTTAACTTTCTTTTACTTCTCTCATTATTTCACTTTGTACCATCTCAGCTAAGCCCTCAAGAACTTAATTTTGGATTTGGTGGCTTGTGTACTTACCATTGCCACATGCATTCATCCTTTTCTCTATGAGAGGGTCATGCTTTGCTATTTCTTCTAAGATTGTCAAAATATTACCCTTGTGAGTCATCCGACTCTCGATGACCTCTGCGCTATATTTTGAGTGTCAGTTCATAGGAGCACATGTGCGATTGTTTTAATGTAAGTACAGTTTTCCTCCACTCTCATTTATGACATCTAACATTGATGAGTTGCTGTCAATAGCCCTTTTATGCTGATTCCAAGCATATATAGCATTGATATGATGCTTTGCCTTTGAATGGAGGTTCAAACAAAAATCTTTAAACGGCGCCTTTTTCCAGTTACAAAACCCTGACTGTGATGTGAAGGCAGATTAAGGTGTATTGGGCCGAGAAAAATGACTACAGGCGAAACAATAAGTCGAATCTTGACTTACAGAATATTCAAGCCATGAATTGTCCTTATACAAGGAACTGTTGAAAGCCCTTTTCCTAGTACTATACTGAGTTCTGGGAAATGTTTTCAAACACAGCTGTACAGGACCATCTTCTTTGGATCTTGAAATGTCTGAAATACACATAAAATAATGTGTCATTTCTCTATGAAAATGTATAATTAAGTTGCTAACTAAAATGTGTAGTTTAAAGTATTGGCCTGGCCTCCCATTGTGTCCTTTTGGAACAGAAGTCTGATATCTCTCCCAGTCTTCTCATGTTTAATTGACCCTATGCAAAAAATAAGACCGTCTATGGTTACATCTAAACATCCAATTACCCACATTTTAGTCCAATCTCAATCTTAATTACAAATCCCTATTATCATAACTGTACCTTAAAATCAACTACCAGTCTAAGTTCCTGTTACCATTTCTGTCAAGCCGTCTGTCTATACATACAGTGTCTCTGCAAGGCAAATGCAGCGTTCCATTGGAAATGAATGCACTTCTGGTGTATCGAAACGCAATGACACAGTCGGTGTGCTCGAAGCGTTACAACGCCTGGATAGGTATTTTACCTATCACCGAACCACATACATTATAGCCAACTGGTGCCGAAACGGCACAGTCGATAACGTGTTAGCAACCATTGGTTGATACAGGCAATGTTTGAGCGCGACCTCGGCAAATCTGGAACATCACAGAGTTTCCAACACACCGACTGTGTGTTTGCAATAAACAATACGCAGCATCATCTGGATATGTATGCAACAAAAGTTCAACATTCACCTCCTGTTACCATTTCTGGCAAGACGTCTATGCATACAGTGTCTCTGCAAGGCAAACGCAGCGTTTCATTGGAAATTAATGTAATTCTCGTGTACCAAAATGCAGAAATACTGTTGGTGTGATCGAAGTATAATGGTAGCTTTCCCCTGCTCAGAAGTTGCATGCATCCATCCAATGGTTGCGTGACATGTCATCAACGGTGTCATCAACTGACAAATTTCTATAACATATGATGTGTTTGCTGATATGTGAAATACCTATCCAGGCTTTGTACGTTCTGTTATGCATCAGCTGGGCAGAAGAACGGGCTGAACATGCATGCAAATAGTTTGACTAATCAGATGCAAAGCCCAATTAGGGCCAAATCTAGCCCAGGTTTACAGCCTGCAAGGTTGTTAAAAGCTACCCCAGTTTCACCAATTGTAGTATAGCAGAGGCACATTGCACTCTAATTTACAGGACCACGTTAGTTGTTGGCATGGGACTCATAATGGCAAACACACTCTGGCTATTTCCAAAGCAGTTAGTTCTGTTTTTACTAGTGGAAAACTTAATCACTCCTACTTTTTCACTTACTTACAGCACTGGCACATGGCAACAACTTCCAAGCCGACTGCCACAGTTTGGGGATCGTCTGCCTTTTAAACAGCTTCAACTTCCCCAACAAACAGTTTCCAGACCAGTTCGAGTGGAAACGGTCGACGTGAAGTGCCATTCAGACTACATGGAGATAGTTGTGAAGGCTGATCTGTTTAAACTTGGTGTTCTTATTGACGTGGATGACCTGCGACTTGGAGTTGAACAGGACCAAGAGACCTGCAGGGCTACAGCATCAGCAGCCGGAGATGAATACAGAATATTTGCAGCGCTAT
Source organism: Oncorhynchus tshawytscha (assembly GCF_018296145.1). Classification (NCBI taxonomy): domain Eukaryota; kingdom Metazoa; phylum Chordata; class Actinopteri; order Salmoniformes; family Salmonidae; genus Oncorhynchus; species Oncorhynchus tshawytscha. The sequence continues at coordinate 27,221,019 of NC_056441.1, forward strand.
CAGACTGTGGAACCAAGCGTTTGGTAATTATGGTGAATGTTTCAGTAGCGTACTTCTTAAAACAACCTTCTGTTTAATTTCTACTTTGTGAATCCACAGATGAATAAAGACTCCATGATCTATACAAACCTCCTCAGATATACACCCAGTGCCACACCAGATGGGGTTATTCGAATGGCTGGTGCTGTAATCCCAATTGCTTGTCATTATGAAATGTGAGTTTAGGTTATACTGTTAAATGATCATGACTACTGTGTCCCTATTGGTTTGCTTGCCAGACTCTGTACTTTCTGTTTCAGGAAGTACAGTTCAGACAGTGCCCCCCTCCAGCCGACCTGGATCCCCTTCAGCGCCACGGTGTCTGCTGAAGACAACCTGCAGTTCTCCTTGAAGCTTATGACAAGTGGGTATATAAATTCTGGGCTGCGTTGAGCAGGGCACAACCTTGTTGGAAGTTCAGATGATTAGGAGACCATTGTGCTCTCCCAGAAGCTTGGATGGTGGAGCACAAATGATCCTTGGACATGCTAAATACAGAATCTCATCAGACATCAGTTTAATTATTGACGTTTCTATCTGCAACGTTAAACAATTAGCCTACTATGGACCTGTTTACAAACTCTTCAATGGACCTTTTAACCCATTCATAGATGCTAACTATTAGCGCCTATTGACTATAATATTCTGTCCAGGGTAGTTTTAAGCACTATTTTTATAGGATTAGGTTTCCCACACTGACATGTTCATGTTACTGTGCTTATTAATGTATAGCCAGAGGTATACCTGTGCTAATTGCTATCTGTATCTCTGAACACCTGTTAACAGAACACATTTGTGGAGTCAGTTGTCACTGAAATGCTGTCAGCTGCAACTGTTAAAAGGTGTTCAGTATCTTTTTTCCATTGTGAAATGAGTAGGGGTATACATTTCTAGACCATTGACTTGATTCACATTTAGATGGAGTTTATGGCTGCCAGAGCCAGGAACTGACATGTAATGGCCTTGACTATAAGGAATAATGTAAAGTTCCTTTAGTCAATTGGGATAACCTTCTGTCATTTCTGCCCAGGTGACTGGCTCTATGAGCGGGTTCCTGGAGTCTACTTCCTGGGTGATCCCATCAACATTGAGGCGTCTGTCAGGGTAGCTCACCACTCCAGGCTCAGGGTCTTTGTTAGCAGCTGCGTGGCCACACTGGACCCAGACAATAACTCTTTCCCTAGATACGTCTTCATTGAGCATGATGGGTAAGCAAGAGGGAACTGCCTAAACTAAATCTGCTACCTAGAATGAATATTCTCTGCCTGGCCCGTAGGGAATGATGGAGGCCTTTTGAAGTCAAAAGGCAGTCTTGTCAAGAGCAGTGCCATTGAGGGCTTCCTCCATGATGGCACCATTTTAAAGTTCAACTGGTTGGGGACTTCTATGAGTTGTAGCCTCAATGCCCATGCTGTCAGATGCTGTAGTGGCACAGATCTAAAGATGAGTCTGCTCTATGGGCTGTCCCTGTTTATATATCTCCCCTACAGGTGCTTGGTGGATTCCCAGCTGCCTGGCTCCAACTCTGGGTTCATGCATAGAACCCAGGATGACAAGCTCCAGTTCCACATTGATGCCTTTAGGTTCTACCAGGAGAACAGGGCAGAGGTGAGGGCAGTACCAGATGTTGTGGAGCATTATGGGTTCATGATGCTACAGTAACATAACTTACAGCTGTTATGTAGGCTACTGGGTTTCTACATCTTTGTTTTCGCTCATCCTGTTGTGTTTCTACAGCTATACATCATATGCCACCTTGTGGCAATCCCTGTCATGGACCATGCAGAGCCTAGCAACAAGGCATGCTCCTTCATTAATGGCAGGTGTGAGATCTGACTTATTTCCTTAGGTCACAGCCCAGTAAGAGTAGCTGTCTACTGGAATAACCAATCGGATTTGTTCAAATGTCTTGGTCCATGAGTGTCTTCTACACATTTCAGATGGAGGTCTGCCGACTCAAATGATTTGCAATGTGGCCGTTGTCCAAGCCTGAATAGCCAGAAGGGGGTCGATCACGATCCAGCACGATATCCCCTCAGTCCAAGACAAGGCGGTAGCCAACCTCGTGGATACCGCATCAAACCTCAAGCCACTGGCGACCATTGGAGTGGGATGAAGTCCAAGAAAGGTGCAGTATCTTAATTCCTCTTTCCTTCTCAAAATGCTCTGCAGAAGTGTCCAAGGGGAGGTATTTTGTACCTTCTCCTTCAATATGGGTGAAGGAGATGGGAATTTACAATAGACTAAGTAAAAATTGTCTGTACTGCAAATGTGTTCGTGAGAATGCAACCTTACCAGTGATGAATGAAAATGTGTTTAGTATGGAACCAGGATGTTTCTCTGGGCCCCATAATGGTTACAACCAAACAGAGGACACCTTTATCTCCAATGACGAGGGAAGGTATCGCTATATATGGCTTCCCTTCTCCAACTGAGGACAGGAGGCCTGTATCACCTGGCAGTCGTTGGAAGAGGGGAATGGACTTCAAGAGGGGTAATTTGACTGTCTGAAATTGCATGCCCTTAATCCTTGTAGTGCATCTAGGCAACAGCATTGACTAGGGTCTGGTTTCAATGATGTTCTTTAAGGGGGGGTCCTTCAAGCAGAACACTCTCCCAACAAATCATGAGGCAGACATGCCAGAACATTATGCTTTGCAACACAACTTTGCAGGTAATGCCTTTGCAGTTTCTAGTCAAGGCATTTTATGCAAACTACCCACTCTCAAAATGCAGTCATTAAAAATAACCTCTGCTCAGTCTTGCTAGCTACTATTTTCTATTTTTAGTTAACTAGTGCCTTAGTTCCTCTGCCTCCCAACAGGATTTCTTGACCATGATGCGCTGGTCAAAGGTAGTGCACTACAGGGAATAGGGTGCCATTTCAGACACTTGTCTTTTCATATCCATACACGCTAGCAATTCTGCCAACACTGGCAGTAAAATTAAATATTTTGCCCAAAATGTGGGTGGGCCCCGAGGGTCAGGCCCAACAAGCATGGGTTTGTTAGCTCTGAAATATATATACTGGGTTCATCAGGCAGGAACTAATGGCCCAAAGAGGTAATGTTTGTTTACATGTGATAACTGCATGTAGGTTCTGTTCTAAATGGTCTGTTCTCAGAGTTGACTCCTAAACCTGAGCCCATTGGAGACCTTGGAGAGGACAAGGATCTCTATACATTTGGAACTCATTGAAAGGGTATGTCTGGGATCATGGCAAGCAGGTCAGCTTTTATTGGGATGACTTGGCTCTGCAGTGATCACTCACTGGCACATCCACAGTCAATGTAACCTTAACCATGCCTAACCTTAAATTATGATCTAAAAGTGCAGTTGCTACAAACTTAATTTTGACTTTACAGCTGGCACACCTAGCTGGAATCGTTCAATTCTGCCTGCAGGACAAGACTCATCCCAGTAAATCTTGACCAGCACACTGCAATTGCCAGTATCACTTGTACATACCAGCCTTTGACCTTGTCAGATGTGGTTTCATATAGCAGTTATGGCCCTTTCCTATCCACTAAATCTGTTCTGTTGCTAGAATGCTGTGGTGGCCCCATTTTTGTCTCACTCCAAGCGGCACACTCACTCCTGATGACCCTACAACCAAGTGACCTCGGCACCACAACTGCTCCTGGTGAGGTGAACAATGCTGAAAAGGGGCACTCAAACAGTGAATGGACTACCACTGTACCACAACACTAAGGAGACATGCTGTCATCAGAACTCCCAAAACAATGAACACAAGAGATGACTGTTAACCTTGAAGAATAAATTATTTGCAGATACCTTGACAATGAATTTCTGTGGTTACTCCAGCATGTAGTGCATAATTGTAAACTGAAACATTACTTTTAAGGGACTGTCCACTTAAGTGTTTCAGATCATGATCAAATGTGTTTATATAGCCCTTCGTACATCAGCTGATATCTCAAAGTGCTGTACAGAAACCCAGCCTAAAACCCAAACAGCAAGCAATGCAGGTGTAGAAGCACGGTGGCTAGGAAAAACTCCCTAGAAAGGCCAAAGCCTGGTTCCTCTCTAGGTTATGTGGGGTGGCCAGTCCTCTTCTGGCTGTGCCGGGTGGCGATTATAACAGAACATGGCCAAGATGGTCATAAATGACCAGCATGGTCCAATAAGGCAGAACAGTTGAAACTGGAGCAGCAGCACGGTCAGCTGGACTGGGGACAGCAAGCAGTCATGTCAGGTAGTCCTGAGGGCTCAGGTCCTCCGAGAGAATTAGAGAGCACACGCAAAGTCACACAGGACACCGGATAAGACAGAAGTACTCCAGATATAACAAACTGACCCTAGCCCCCCCGACACGACCTACTGCAGCATAAATACTGGAAGCCGAGACAGGAGGGGTCAGGAGTCACTGTGGCCCCATCCGATGACAGGGCCCCCAACCACTTTGCCAAAGCACAGCCCCCACACCACTAGAGGGATATCTTCAACCACCAACTTCCCCACAAAGATCTCCGCCACGGCAAAACCCAAGGGGGAGGCGCCAACCCAGACAGGATGATCACATCAGTGACTCAACCCACTCAGGTGACGCACCCCTCCCAGGGACGGTATGAGAGAGCCCCATGCCAGTGACTCAGCCCCTGTAAGAGGCAGAGAATCCCAGTGGAAAGAGGGCAACCGGCCAGGCAGAGACAGCAAGGGCGGTTCGTTGCTCCAGAGCCTTTCCGTTCACCTTCCCACTCCTGACACGACCTACTGCAGCATAAATACTGGAAGCCGAGACAGGAGGGGTCAGGAGTCACTGTGGCCCCATCCGATGACAGGGCCAAACCGGTAGGATATAACCCCAACCACTTTGCCAAAGCACAGCCCCCACACCACTAGAGGGATATCTTCAACCACCAACTTACCATCCTGAGACAAGGCTGAGTATAGCCCACAAAGATCTCCGCCACGGCAAAACCCAAGAGGCCACTGTTCTTGGGGACCTTCAATGCAAAGGGTTTGCATACTTAAGTAAATAAGGCTGTAACGTAACATGTGGAGGAAGGAGTCTGAATACTTTCCAAATGTACAAGTACACAATTATTTTGATGAAGCTAACAAGGTGGTAGGCCAGATCTTCAAATGTATCATTTAAATATTTCAGCAATGTAGAAGGGCAACACTATCAGGGGGCATGTTCAGTAGTAGGTTCAGCTATTGCCTTACCACCCTTATCCTACCTCATTTACACACACTGTATATAGATAGACATTTTCTATTGTATTGACTGCATGTTTGTTTATTCCATGTAACTCTGTGTTTGTGTCGCACTGCTTTGCTTTACTTGGCCAGGTCGCAGTTGTAAATGAGAACTTGTTCTCAACTAGCCTACCTGGTTAAATAAAGGTGAAATAAAATAAAAACCAACGTTGCACATGGTGTGGAACCCCTCTGCCGCAACAGTGAAAACGCTGACATTTCCTAGATTTACCTTTGGTCTTTATTGGTTTCCTGAGTTTGCATAGATGGGCCCATCACTAGTCCTGGATTAATGTGAATCGGTGTCCCAAGGTTCCTCATCGAGTCAGTTGGGAAAATTGGGCTTTCATTGTGAACAACTCTATAAAGGGTCTTACAGGGGCGGACTGGAATCAGAAATGAGTGCCAATTTGTGCACACCGGCTCTTTCCTTCAAGCCCCCACCACCCTGTTTAATCTATTTCTTGAGACTGCCATTACGAGTTATGATTTTGTGCAAGAACCCAAGTTACAGGTTCGCAAGGCTAGAAATGGACCAGCACATCTGACATTTGCACAAAATGCCAGATGGCCAGTCCAACCCTGGGGTCTTATGTTGAACGGGGTCTTAGGCCTGGTTTCCGACCCCAGATTAATCCCAGTCCCTCCAATCATTCTCAATGGAGAATCATGTTTTTGTGAATCTCATGTATCAGCAGACTGTGGTGTAGGCCTATCCTCAAAGTCAAGAATGGAAAGGCTTTGGTCAAGTTCCTCCCTGACTACATTTGCAGACACATGCCAGATCTTACAATGCCTGGATACGTATTCAACAAATCAGCTAACATATAGCAATCGGATGCCCAAATGCACACTCAAAGACATTGCAATGCATCAAGTCAGGCAGAAACACAACCTTTGCTACTGTCAGAAATGGACATGAGATCTGTTCTGATTTCAACAAGCCAGAGAAGAGAAATTATCAGGTGCCAATTCACACTGTGAAACTTCTATGGCTGCATTTATACAGGCAGCCCAATTTTGATCCTTTCCACTAATTGTCTTGACCAATCACAGATCTTTTCCAAAACTGATCTGATTGGTCAAAACACCAATTAGAAAAAATTCTCAGAATTAGGCTGCCTGTCAAAATGCAGCCAATGTCCCTAGGGTTCTGGGCCCATATTCTCAAAGCATCTGAGTATGGAACTGCTGATCTAGGATCGGTTTTGCCTTTTAGATCAGTACACTTAAGCCTTGTTCACACTGCAGGCCTTAATGCGCATGTTTTTCCAATCAGTTTTCGAATACTGACTGTCCAAACAGAAAGGACAAGTGACAAAATCGGATTTGTGTGTTCAGACAGCATTCATTTGCTGACATGGCTATGCTAATTGTCATAGTAACAACAGGTGTATGTGCAGTAGTGTGGGCTGATTGCTGGTGGATCAGTTTGTTAATTGTCTGTGGAATATTGTCCCACTCCTCTTTAATGGCTGTGCGAAGTTGCTGGATATTGGTGGGAACTGGAACACACTGTCATACACGGCGATCCAGAGCATCCCAAACATGGTCAATGGGTGACATGTTTGGTGAGTATGTAGGCCGTGGAAAAACTGGGACATTTTCAGCTTCCAGTGTTTGTGTACTGATCCTTGCAACATAGGGCCATGCATTATCATGCTGAAACATGAGTTGATAGTGGCGGATGAATGGCACAACAATGGGCCTCAGGATATTGTTACGGTATCTCTGTACATTGAAATTGCCATCGAGAAAATGCAATTGTGTTCATTGTCTGTACCTTATGTCTGCTCATACAGTACCATAACCCCACCTCCATCATGAGGCACAATGTTCACAATGTTGACATCAGCAAACCACTCACCCACACGATGCCATACATGTGGTCTGAGGGTTGGACGTACTGCCAAAATCTCTAAAATGACGGAAGCGGCATATGGTAGAGAAATGAACATTCAATTATCTGGCAACAGCTCTGGTTGACATTCCTGCAGTCAGCATGCCAATTGCACATCCCTCAAAACTTGAGACATATGTAGCATTGTGTTGTGTGACAAAACTGGACATTTTAGAGTGGGCTTTTATCGTCCCCAACACAAGATGCATCTGTGTTATCATCATGCTGTTTAATCAGCTTCTTGATATGCCACACCTGTCAGGTGGATGGATTATGTTGGCAAAGGAAAATGCTCACTAACAAGGATGTAAACAAACTTGTGCACAACATTTGAGAGAAATAAGCTTTAGTGTGTGGAACATTTCTGAGATCTACACTTTACATTTTTTTGGTGGGTTTATATTTTTGTTCAGCTTTCTAGCACATTCACTCTATCCTTGTAAACAGTTAACAAGCTAGTTAGCTACCAAATGTTATTGTCAAACTGTCAACAGAGTAGCTAGCAAGCAACAAGATCAAATTTGATTTGTCACATGTGTCAAATACAGCAGGCCATGCCGTGAAATGCTTCCTTGCAAGCACTTAACCAAAGATGCAGTTCAGGAAATAGAGTTAAGAAAATATTTACTAAATAATAAAAGTACTGAGTCAATGTGCAGGGGTACAGGTTAGTCCAGGTCATTTATATATGTAGGTGGGGGTAAAGTGACTATGCATAGATAATAAACAGTGAGTAGCAGCAGTGTAAAAACAAAGGGTGGGTCAATGTAAATAGTCTGGTTGGTCATTTGATTAATTGTTCAGCAGGTTTGGGAGGAGAAGCTGTTAAGGAGCCACTCCTTCTTCCAATTAGGGCTAATTGAAAAGCTGTTCAAAAGAGGACAGTGTATTCCTTTTTTTTGAACTCCCTGACAAAGGCCATGTAGCCGAAATGCGTCGGTTTTTAGAAACGTTGTTTCTATTGAACATGCCATACTAATAAAGGTATTTTAATTAATTATATGAAGAGTGCCTTGGTCCTCCTTTCTTTTTGATTACCAATTTATCCCTTTTACCAAAGAGCACCTTCTATCTACCAAAATGTACTATTGTGTACCTTAGTAGCGCTTCCCTTCCTCCTCTTTCTACCTGTTAAGGAGCCTTTTGGACCTAGACTTGGCACTCTGGTACCACTTGCCGTGCGGTAGCAAAGAGAACAGTCTATGACTTGGGTCACTGGAGTCTTTGACAATTTTAGGGCCTTCCTCTGACACCGCCTAGTATATAGGTCCTGGATGGCAGGAAGCTTGGCCCCAGCGATGTACTGAACCGTACGCACTACCCTCTGTAGCGCCGTACGGTCAGATGCCGAGCAGTTGCCATACCAGGCAGTGATGCAATTGGTCAGGATTCTCTTGATTGTGCAGCTGTAAAACTTTTTGAGGATCTGGGGACCCATGCCAAATCTTTTCAGTCTCCTGAGGGGGAAAAGGCGTTGTCGTCTCAGCGTTGTCTGTGATCAGGCCTACCACTGTTGTGTCATCAGCAAACTTAATTATGGTGTTGGAGTCGTGCTGGCCACGCAGTCGTGGGTGAACAGGGAGTACAGGAGGGGACTGACCACGCACCCCTGAGGGGCCCCAGTGTTGAGGATCAGTGTGTCAGATGTGTTGTTGCCTACCCTTAACACCTGGGAGCGGCCCGTCAGGAAGTGAAATAGCAGTCTAAAGACCACGAAGGCAAATATATCAGATTTGATCGTTCAGTCAAGTCGCATGGCCGGCAATCAGATTTGTATCTGATTTTGAACCACCTACAAAGGTGGATTTAAATATCTGATTCCATGTGCTTTTTGGCTGTTCAGACTGCAGGAACAAGAACTGAAACAGATGGATTTGAGTCACTTCAATCTGAGAAGCTTTGTGAATACGGGTCCTGAACCCTAGGGACAGTGTAGGCAGATGAATACCAGTCAGCAATACACTGGATTCTATAAACCATAGTCTTCATTTAAGACTTGATTGGTATCAGGTGTGTTACTGCTAACTGGAACAAAAGCCTTCACCCACATGGGCTTTGGTTTCATCAAACATTCAGCGTGGCAGGGTATCAGAATATTTTTTTCCCTCCTTAAATACAATTGGACTCTCGTTGTTCTTTGTATTGACTGGAGAGTTTATAGAAGTGGAGAGTGTTTCCTTGAAGAAACCACTGAATAATTGTTCATCCCTTTCTATTGTTTTCTTTTGCCTGTGTTGCTGTTGAAGAACAGTATGAGGATGTTTGAACTCGTCGTCTTTGAGGTGTTCATTTTGCCATTGGCATTTAGTGTAGCAAGCTGCATTTAGTGTAGCAAGCTGCATTTAGTGTAGCAAGCTGCATTTAGTGTAGCAAGCTGCATTTAGTGTAGCAAGCTGCATTCGCTTGTTGACAATAGGGACCCATGAGAGATTAAATAGTGACGCCACTGAAGCATTTTGAAGGTCAAGGAGTGCCGTCAATTGGAGTTTCCACCATCTGTGTAGAATGTACTGAGGCATCTATGATCATATCGATAACGCTGACCTCTTCAACAATGGCCGATATTTGTCTCTGGTGAACTGAGATGTTTTCATTATTCGGTTTTACCATTTACTCTAGTAACTAAATGGAACCAAACAGCGCAAACGAAACGGGGAGGGGCATGCCTGAATTTCTCCAATAACAACTTGCCTTTAACGTTCAACGTTTGGAGTAAACGGTTTCAGTTGCAAGACGTTTTGCAACAAACGTTTTGCAATGGCATCAGACTAATGAATACACCTCTGTTCTGAGGTCAAGGAAAATAACAAAATGGCTCTCAGAATTCAAAACCCCTCTCATGAGCTCAATTCTCTCTATGGAACCCTCAGATTCTATGGTCTACTCAAACAAGTTGGTGTTCACACCAGATCCAGATAATGTCATCACCAGGGTGGTTCGTGTTGAATAAATTAATGTGTAAAATTATATTCCAGAATATAGCGAAACTCCATATTTTAGAGCACATATAGAGTATAATGATACCAAGGTGTTGTCTGTATAATGTACATTCCACAGGAGGTTGCTGAGGGTAGAACGGCTCATAATAATTGGTGGAACGGGGCTAATGGAATGGCATCAAACGCCTGGAAACCCTAGTGTTTGATGTATTTGTTACCATTCCACGGATTCCGCTCCAGTCATTAGAACGAGCCTGTTCACCCCAATTAAGGTGCCACGAACCTCCTGTGTTCATTGGGTCTTACAGGGAGTATAGGCCTAAAATTGCCACTTTCATCATGATTTTCTCAAAAATGGTTTGTGTTAAAACAAATGTGAAAAGCATATCAAACATCCTTCCTCCCATTATGTTTCTATGAGAAAATTGCCAGAACAATCTGAGATACCAAAAATATTTTCAGGCCATCCTGGAATCGCCTTTGTCTGCGGTGTTTTGGCTATAAACTAACCTGCCTAACATGGAGACAATGTTCAAGGTATTGATAATGTTTGGGGGATACTGTAGGCAGTGTAGGTCATATCATGACAAGACAAATGTTGAATGTGTTTGCTCATTTTTGTTTAATTTCTAGCTGTGGTGAAAATGTCCTTGTCTATTAATTTGCCTGCCCAATTCGATTGATTTTTCAATTGAGTAAGGAATCTGGAACTAGCTGCTACAGAGGACTTAACTACTCTAACAACATAACATTTGTCAAGTGCAAACAAGTCCAACTGGGGTAAATGGACCGTGGTTTACTACTGATGCTGCTCCCTAGTGATGTTGAATAATCAGGGAAAGAGGTGATTTACACATTTGACTGTACAGGATTTCTTTTATCTATCAACAAGCATTAAGAGGATTTATATTATGTACAAATGTACATTTCTGTGTGTGTGTGTGTCAACTATTTTTATTACAGAACACCTTTGTTTTTAATATAAAAAATGTAATTCAGTATTTTAAATTGTAGTCTAGCCTATTTTGTATTATTCAATTATTCAACGCATCAGCAGCTGATTAGTCCAGAAGTTGGATGGAAGACACCCATGGACCTATCACCGTTAACGGTGTTGAGTTACAGACGAACAACAGGGTGTAACTGATTCTTCAGACACGCCCTGTTGCTGCTTGGCTGGCGTCGGAGGAAACTACACATTTTAAGAAACAACTTTTCCAAGTTTGAAGTCTTACACTTCTTGACTTTTGAGTGTTTTCTACGTTTACTTAAGACGGGGTTTTTCGTTCTAAACTAAAATGGGAGCGTGTATGGCATTGTGTTCAATCGCCAGCTGTGTAAGTATCAATTATTTAACTTCTTGATTTGCCGTTTTGCTCTCTTTGTAAGAGTGAGAGAGCGCAACCACGTTTGTTTGTGGCTTCGTATGTAAATACACACTTTCCTCTGTTTTCCCCGTAGGTATATTCTGTGTTTTATGTTGATCGTAAATCCCTACGTTTGGAAAACAGACACTTGTTTGCAGAAGTCAGCAGTTTCATAATTAGCTGTACGACTAAAATTATTCCCTTTCATATTTCATGCCGTGTTACGGGCAAGTTCAGTGATCATGTTAAATAAATATGATGTGATATAAAAGGTTTTCTAGGCCTACTCGAGCCATTAGGTGAATTTCTTCAAATTTTGGACGCACACACTGCAAATGACCATGCCTAGAGTGATATACCTATTGACCCTTTCGATTGAAGTTTGTCCCACATTCTCAGGTCAGCAAAAAAAACGACAATTTAAACGGTTACACCTTCCAGAGGCAAGGCTTGTGAGTGCTGCTCGACTGCATGTTGCATGGCCTACCACCCTGTTGCATACAGCCTTCATAGCTTGCAATCCTTTAATGAAGGATGGCTGATCCTTCCTTGCCACCGCATCACAGGCTTCCCTATGCTCGACTAGACTATGCTTCATGTCTCTGGGCTGATCTGGCCTATGCCTCAGTAGTTTACACATCGTGACTTGACAATCTGCCTGACTCATCAGAGGAGCAGTGAGGGATGCCTCCCATCGAGCACGAACCTAATGTGACCGCATACAACACGTACCCAACACTGGGTCTCTTCAAATCATCTGTCCCGATTCCTCCCATCCTATCCTTGGTTCTTCTCAAAACGCATCTGAAAGGGATCTTGGATCTCCACCGATGCATATTTGAGGATGTGGCAAGGAGAGGGAAGACCTGGAATCATGTAAAGCTATAGGTTGAGAAAGGGCACATCAGGCAGGGGGCTGTGTTCGTTGCTGTACTCTAACCGTATGACTGGCAGCCCTTGTCATTGTAACTGGCCTGACCACCTTCAGTTGTCTGGAAAACACGATGGTTGCCGTAACAATAACTGGCTGTAGCACACAGTACTTTTGTTGTGCACACACACCATGCATGCGTTTGTTTCATTAGCTCATCTGCCCCCTCATGCCTTCTCCCTCTGGCATACCAAAAACGACTTGTCTGTGCAGTCCTATTTCTTATCCCCTCTCTCCCTCACCTCCCTCCTCCAGGCATCGTGTCTGTGTGGCTCTGCTCCCTGTCTGCTGTTAGGATGCTGTCCCTCCACCTATAACTCCACTGTGTCCCGGCTGGCCTTCTCCTTCCTGCTGCTGCTGGGGACCCTGGTCTCTGTCATCATGATCCTACCTGGCATGGAGACTCAGCTCAGGAAGGTAACACCACACAACCCTGGTCTTGGTTGCTTGATGAGTAGAGTTGCCTGAGACCTACATATTTGTTTTAGCTCCCTGAACTAATTCCAATGCTTTAGCTCAGCGGGTTAACAGGATTGTGGTTCGCAGGAGACCCTGGTTCGAACCCAGTTGGTCACACAAGCTGGTGAAGATGGCCCAGTGGTTGACAAACGTTTTGATGCTGGCGTCAATGTACATGGTTGGTTCTATTCTTACTGTTTCTTTACTGATCTATCAGATACCAGGCTTCTGTGTGGGCGGAACCTCCATGCCAGGCATGGAGAACAAGGTGAACTGTGATGTCATCGTGGGCTACAAGTCTGTGTATCACATGTGCTTTGCCATGGCCTGCTTCTTTTTCCTGTTCTCCATCATCATGATCTGCGTTCGCAGCAGCAAGGACCCCGAGCCTCCCTACAGAACGGGTATGTAGCTGACCTTTTTATAGTAGTGGATGGTGATCTTCAGGGACACAATGTTGCCCTCTGCTGGCCAGGCCAGGGCAGTGCCACATTCTCCACACTCTTATTTGTTAATTGATAGGTGAGAATTGTATGTTAATTGAATGATTAGAATATTCTGCCCTGAAACATATAATTGTATGGAATTGATTAGTATGTATACAATCATAATCAATAAATGTGTAGTCCTAGTCAGAATTAGGGTAAAACAATATGCCTTTATGGTATTTTAAACACAGACTGTCTGAGCTTGGTGCCGACCTGACTAGAGATTTGGGAGAGAACGGGGGGTACGTCTCAAGGACAAGGTCGCTATCTCTGTCGGCTGGGTAGTGAGACAGACAGTGTGTGCGTAGCAGGACATGTTTGTGTGTATGTGTGGGTGTGAGAAGTCAGTATAAAATGAATTGTTTTGTATTCTTGACTTTAGAACTTTCCCGTGAATAAACCTTTTTGACTATTTTAGCTGGGCCTCCGTCTGTTTCATTCGACCAGGATCTTACACATTCTGGTCTGCAGACAGAGTAATATACTTAAATTGGGTTATGTACCTGGAGAACATAATTCTCCTTTCATTTACATACCAGCATAAAATATTAGGGCTAGGACAAAACCAGTATCCCAATACTCGTTAGTGTCATGGCAAGGAAACAAAACATGAAGCAGCTTTAACTGCTTTAAAAAGCACTAATGTTGGAAACAACATCCAGAGTCACATTTATTTACTTTCCAAATTTTATTGGAAGATTTTACACTATTTTACATACAGAAGGTTTTTTTAAAGGATGATACTGCCCAAAATAATGACCAGTCTATTTTTTTATGGCGCACAGACACGGGACCTGTTTTTGTATTAGGTGATTTTATTGAATGAATGCTTGTGGCTTTGTCCTCTCAGATTCTGGTTCCTCAAGTTCCTCGTACTGGTGGGGATAACTGTAGGAGCCTTCTTCATTCCAGACGGGACATTCAACACAGGTATACACCATTACTACGATATTACATATTTTCTTCACCCTGAAGAAGGCACAGTGATGCTGCAACATTGGTTGTTTTTTACCCAATACATTACTGGGAGATTATTCATATGGAGTGTGCAACTCTCCTTTGTTTTTATAGCTTACAGTTTATTCACTGTTAATCAAATCAAATGTATTTATATAGCCCTTCGTACATCAGCTGATATCTCAAAGTGCTGTACAGAAACCCAGCCTAAAACCCCAAACGGCAAGCAATGCAGGTGTAGAAGCACGGTGGCTAGGAAAAACTCCCTAGAAAGGTCAGAACCTAGGAAGAAACCTAGAGAGGAACCAGGCTCTGAGGGGTGGCCAGTCCTCGCCTGGCTGTGCCGGGTGGAGATTATAACAGAACATGGCCAAGATGTTCAAATGTTCATAAATGACCAGCATGGTCAAATAATAATAATCACAGTAGTTGTCGAGGGTGCAGCAAGTCAGCACCTCAGGAGTAAATGTCAGTTGGCTTTTCATAGCCGATCATTAAGAGTATCTCTACCGCTCCTGCTGTCTCTATAGAGTTGAAAACAGCAGGTCTGGGACAGGTAGCATGTCCGGTGAACAGGTCAGGGTTCCATAGCCGCAGGCAGAACAGTTGAAACTGGAGCAGCAGCACGGCCAGGTGGACTGGGGACAGCAAGGAGTCATCATGCCAGGTAGTCCTGAGGCATGGTCCTAGGGCTCAGGTACTCAGAGAGAGAAAGAACGAGAGAATTAGAGAGAGTATACGCAAATTCACACAGGACACCGGATAAGACAGGAGAAGTACTCCAGATATAACAAACTGACCCTAGCCCCCGACACATAAACTACTGCAGCATAAATACTGGAGGCTGAGACCGGAGGGGTCAGGAGACACTGTGGCCCCATCCGATGATACCCCCGGACAGGGCCAAACAGGAAGGATAAAACCCCACCCACTTTGCCAAAGCACAGCCCCCACACCACTAGAGGGATATCTTCAACCACCAACTTACCATCCTGAGACAAGGCCGAGTATAGCCCACAAAGATCTCCACCACGGTACAACCCGGGGGGGGACGCCAACCCAGACAGGAAGATCAGCACCTCTCCATTAAATCATTTTCTCTGGGTGTGCGCCAGCTCATGTTTTTTATAAAAATATTTCTCTAAACCCCAATAACCAGTGGCGATTTTTAACATTTAAATATTGGTGGGCAAAAATTCTATCACCAAAGCTCAAATGCATCGAAACCAGTACACTACACTGGCTACACATTGAATGTGTAACAGTATTGCTTCTGTCCCTCTCCTCGCCCCTACCTGGGCTGGAACCAGGGACCCTCTGCACACATCGACAACAGCCACTCTCGAAGCATCGTTACCCGTGGCTCCACAAAAGCAGCGGCCCTTGCAGAGCAAGGGGAACAACTACTTCAAGGTCTCAAAGCGAGTGACGTCAACGATTGAAATGCTATTAGCGCGCATCCTGCTAACTAGCTATCCATTTCACATCGGTTACAAATGCACTAATATCCAATCCCAGATAGGAGTGTTGAGCCACACACAAACACTATATCATTTTGTTTATGGTTTGGTTTACTTCCCATATCTTTAGGTCATATTGCACAGAAGGACACAGTAGTCGAGTAAACTAGCTAGTAATTGGTCTGCAATATCGCAACTCCGGCTGCCTGTTACAAATGGTGCCCGGTTAACGATATATGACATTATAACACTGTTCCCTTGCTTCATCTGTTGCACCTTTACAGTTCCATCAAAGGTATTTAAACTAACCCTTCTTGTACATGTGGTTCCATGGGTCTGGCATCTGACATCAACAATAAGACATGTAGCCTATAGAGTATTATAGCTAACCTACCTCAAAAGTGATGTTAGCCAATGCTTCATGATCCACCACCAACCACTCCATTTGAATCTTATTTTCCAGCTTGCTTTATTTTAATGGATGGACATATTTTAAAGTGTAGCTGGCTAATGGGCACTGAGACATTTCATCTTGATTTTTATTTTTTTTCATAATGTTAAGTTTCAAAATCATTTGCTAGGAGATAGCGAAGGTAGTCGACATGTTTCTAAGCTACCTTAGATGTTAGCTAAGCTACCTAGCTTGAAGACGTGGTAAACAACTAGCTAGCTATGAAGTTGACACATCAGTTCAATCAAAGTTACCGGGCATAGGACTGTGGCCAATGACCATGAGCCTTCTTGGGCAGGCACGGCTACTGTAAATCAATGGAGCTCCAATTAGGGGCTTTTGCTGGCTAGCTTAGCAGGTGCTGCGGTGACGCACCCTCAGCCAATCACTTCGCAACCAGAGAAGATTAACGACGCCTGCGCTCTGTACTTTCTGTCTGCCCCTCCACCACAGTTGGCACCAAGCTGCCTTACTCATCGAAAATGTACCAAAACAACAATAGAATGGGAAAGCGACCAAATCAAAGTTTATTTTCACGTGCGCCAAGTACAGCCGGTGTAAACCTTACAGTGAAATGCTTACTTACAGGCTCTAACCAACAGTGCAAATAATGCAGATAGTCCGGGTAGCCATTTGATTACCTGTTCAGGAGTCTTACGGCTTTGGGGTAAAAACTGTTGAGAAGCCTTTTTGTCCTAGACTTGGCACTCCGGTACCGCTTGCCATGCGGTAATGCAGAGAACAGTCTATGAATGGGATGGCTGAGGTCTTTGACAATTTTTAGGGCCTTCGTCTGACACCGCTTGGTGTAGAGGTCCTGGATGGCAGGCAGCTTAGCCCCAGTGATGTACTGGGCCGTACGCACTACCCTCTGTAGTGCCTTGCGGTCGGAGGGTGAGAAGTTGCCATACCAGGCAGTGATGCAACCAGTCAGGATGCTCTCGATGTTGCAGCTGTCGAACCTTTTGAGGATCTGAAAACCATTGCCAAATCTTTAGTTTCCTGAGGGGTGTTTGTTGTGCCCTCTTCACGACTGTCTTGGTGTGTTTGGACCATTCTAGTTTGTTGGTGACTTGGACACCAAGGAACTTGAAGCTCTCAACCTGCTCCACTACAGCCTCATCGATGAAAATGGGGGTCTCTGACCTCCTCCCTATAGGCTGTCTCAATGTTGTCGGTGATCAGGCCTAACACCGTTGACGTCTGCAAACTTAATGATGGTTTTGGATTCGTGCCTTGCCATGCAGTCGTGGGTGAACAGGGAGTACAAGAGGGAACAGAGCACACAGCCCTGAGGGGCCCCAGTGTTGAGGATCAGCGTGGCAGATGTGTTGCTACCTACCCTCACCACCTTGGGACGGCCCATCAGGAAGTCCAGGATCCAGTTGCAGAAGGAGGTGTTTAGTCCCAGGATCCTTAGCTTAGTGATGAGCTTTGAGGGCACTATGGTGTTGAACGCTGAGCTGTAGTCAATGAATAGCATTCTCACATGGGTGTTCCTTTTTTCCAGGTGGGAAAGAGCAGTGTGGAGTGCAATAGAGATTGCATCATCTGTGGATCTGTTTGGGCGGTATGCAAATTGGAGTGGGTCTAGGGTTTCTGGGATAATGGTGTTGATGTGAGCCATGACCAGCCTTTCAAATCACTTCATGGCTACGTACTTGAGTGCTACGGGTCTTTAGTCATTTCGGCAGGTTGTCTTCATGTTCTTGGGCACAGGGACTATGGTGTTCTGCTTGAAACATGTTGGTATTACAGACTCAATCAGGGACATGTTGAAAATATCAGTGAAGACACCTGCCAGTTGGTCAGCACATATGCTTTCTTAGATCAAGCAATTTGTTTCATACTATTAAAATGTGTGCCAACTGATATTGTTGTGACCATTAAATAACAGAATGGCCCACGTGACGCATTGCCACTGCCAAGAACTTGTAGTCAATTAAACACACCTTGCACATTTAGTCTTTTAACAAACTTGCTGTGTGTGTTCAAGTGTGGTTCTACTTTGGCATGGTGGGTTCCTTCTTCATCATCCAACTGATCCTGCTCGTGGACTTCGCTCACACCTGGTACCAGTCCCGGCTGGAGAACACTGAGGGAAATGGCAAGTGCTGGTTCTCAGGTACTGATCGTTAATACAGTCTACTGATTTAAAAAGTTGTAGTCTAACTCATTTATTCAGTCTTTTCTGGAATTTAAACTGAAATTTCCTGAAGAAAATAGGAATTTCAGTGTAATTTAATGAATTGACCCTTATCCTGGTTTTCTCCTAGTGGTAATGGAAAGACGTTTCCTAACATGCGTAATGGGATGTGTTCTTCTGTTTCCCCACAGCTCTCCTTCACAGTGCTGCACTATGTCCTGGCCTTCTCTGTCTATTACACCACGGGAGACGACTGCACTGAACACAAGGTCTTCATCAGCCTCAACTTCATCTTCTGCATCATCGTCTCCATCGTTGCCATCCTGCCCAAAGTTCAGGTGAGGTTTCAGTCTCGCAAGAAAGATTGATACAGCACACTGAAAGTTCCTGCAGTTTTGAGTACCGTGTTTCTTTGCATGCTGTTTCAGTCTTGTTCATCTTTCTTTCAAATGCATACACATCCTGAAGTTCATTCAGGGGTGACAATATTAGCAATGTTTGCAATTTTGAAGATCATCAAAATGTTAAACAATGACACAGTGAACTATTTGTTCATGTGAATGTTTAACTTTTGTTAATTAAAAACCTGTTACAGATTCAGGTTCCCAGTTGGGAACCAACGTAAACTGGGACGTGGCGCATGGAACGCAAAAATATTCTTAGAAATATTTAACCTCCACACATTAACAAGTCCAATAGCTCAAATGAAAGATAAACACCTTGTTCATCTAGCCAGCAAGTCAGATTTCTAAAATGTTTTACGGCGAAAACATAGCACATATTTATGTCAAACCACCACCAAAGACACAGCTAATTTGAATTAGCCACGTTGAACAAAATATGCAATCAACAACCGCAGGATTAAAAGAAAAATAATTCACTAACCTTTTGAAAATCTTCATCAGATGACAGTAATAGGACATGTTACACAGTACATTTGTTTTTTTCAATAATATGCAATTTATATCCATAAATCTCTGTTTACAATGACGCCATGTTCAAAAAAATGCTACTCAGATGTCCGGAGAAATGATGATATCTGCCGGAGCTAACGTCAGATAACAAGCAATACACATCATAAACTTTGATTAAATATACATGTTCTACATATAGTTAGAAAGATACACTTCTTCTTAATGCAACCGCTGTGTTACATTTATTTTTAACGTTACAGAATTCGTTCACTAGGCTATAATATGAGACGGCGCTCAGAAATTAGCATTATGTCTCTATCTCGGAGTCCACAGAAACCCATAATTAACACATAAATATTCCCTTACCTTTGATGTTCTTCGATCAGAAGTCGTGGAAGAAGTAATACTTACCAAAAACTGCGTTTGGTTTTCAAGTCTGTGTCTTTAGGTTATCAAACACGACAAATTCCGGTCGAAATGCAGGCAAAATTCTAGTGTATACGCTTCAAAACTTCAAAATTACATATTATATGTCGACTAAACTGGTCAAACTAAGTGCAGAATCGAGCTTTAGCATGTTTTTAACATAGAAAACAATCCTTAGCGTGAACAGACAAACCTACATCGTTTGGTGAATCTTGGAACAAAGGGAGCTCCGGACCAGACGTGTGCATGAAAGTGCATGTATTTTCGCGTGACCCGGAGGTTTCAGCCTGCCAAAACTCGAGGGAGCGTGCGATTCTCACAATGAGAGGCCCCACTGAAAGGGGACATCGCGCTGAAGAGATAGGAACTGTTCCCAGATCTGTAGCTGGTTGGGAAGGGTGGGGGCGATGACGTCAAAGTTGGCCCAACTTTTCTGTTGTCAAGAGAGAGTTTGGGAGAATGGATGCCCTGAGAGTTCTGCTTTACATAGAGACATAATTTGAACGGTTTTAGAAGCTTTAGAGTTTTCTATTCAATAATAATTATTATATGCATATATTAGCAATTTTTGACAGATTTTTTTTCTGTTTACTATGGGCACGCAATTCCTCCAAAGGGGGCAGTAGTCAGCCCTATCCTTAACAGGTTTTAAACTACACTGATGTTTTGTGTTAATTTATGTGTTGTCCCCCAGGAGTCCCAGACCAGGTCAGGCCTGCTCCAAGCGTCCTTCATCTCCCTCTACACCATGTATGTCACATGGTCTGCCATGACCAACAACCCCAGTAAGTCTCGTCATGACCCCGCCGATGCCCCTGTTCAGTCAATGGTTAAGAGTCATGGTTCAGGTCATGCATTAAAGATGGCCTGATGTAACTATGACTCGCATAGCTGCATACTGACTCATGGAAATCACTTGATGGGAAGTCTGGAACAACAAATGTATATGTGACAAAGCATATTTTACCCAAAAGATGATCACGTCATCCAACATGAGATGAGTTGCAGCCAAGAATCACAAGAGAAGAAGTAAATCAAGTAGATGTGACTAGCTCATAATTAAAAGCTGATCATTTGTAGTTTTCTTTATGTTAAAAGTGTAACATTTAGTCTTTTCAATGGCCTTCATCAGAATGACAATATTAAACCTCTTTCCCTACAGACCGCAAGTGTAACCCCAGGCTGCTGAGTCTGGTACACAACACCTCCACCCCTACACCTACCCCAGGGCAAGGGGTCCAGTGGTGGAATGCACAGGGCATCATAGGACTGGTCATCTTCCTCTTCTGCACTCTCTACGCCAGGTATGAAGTTGCAACCTAGAGTAGGGTTCACGCCAATCCTGGGGACCCACAGGACCGGGCACTCTTTGTAGCAGACCAGAGACAAATCAAATGTTATTGGTCACATATACATGTTTAGCAGATGTTATTGTGGGTGTAGTGAAATGCTTGTGTTTCTATTTCCAACAGTGCAGTAATATCTAACGATTTCACAACAATACACACATTTAAAGGAATTAAGAATATATAAATATTTGGACGAGCAATGTTGGACCGGCATAGACTAAAATACAGTAGAATAGACACCTGATTGAAGTACTGAGCTAGAGTAAACGTGCAAGCCTGTGGGTCCTCAGGACTGGATTTGAGACACAGAGCTATGTTTCAAATTAAATCCTGACTATTCGAGCCTGTCCACATCATTACTTCCCTTTTTTTCTGGTGGGTTTCCTGCTCTTTCCCTCCTCCCCTGCAGCATCTGTTCATCTAACAACACCCAGGTGAACAGGCTGATGCAGACAGAGGAGGACCAGGGTCTGGCTGCAGATGACCACGAGGCGGCCACGGGGGAGGACGGGGTCAGACGGGCCGTGGACAACGAGGAAGAGGGGGTCACCTACTCTTACTCCTTCTTCCACTTCAGCCTGTGCCTGGCCTCCCTCTACATCATGATGACACTCACCAACTGGTACCAGTAAGTAGCTCTGTTTTCTTTGATTATGTCTGAGGGGATAGAGGAGTAGGGATGTGTACAGCTGTAACGGAGGTGATTGATGTTGTTCTAGACCTTGCGTCAGCTCCCCAAGCTAATGCCTGGGCTTTAGGTCAACAGGATAAAAGTCTTATGGTACTCCGAAGACCCAATTTTCAAACCATCGCACATGGTCTACTATGTGTTTTTTTTATGGTAAACTAAATGTGATTGATTGGATTGGTCCTGATCTCTCCCCAGACCTGACGCAGAATACCAGGCCATGCAGAGCTGTTTGCCAGCTGTGTGGGTGAAGATTGGCTCTAGCTGGATAGGCCTGGCTTTCTACCTCTGGACCCTGGTAGCTCCTCTCATCCTCTCTAACCGAGACTTCGACTAAAGACATACATTCCATCCAGGGCTAAGTCCCAAATGGCTCCCCTATTCCCAAGTAGGAAGAGGGTGGGTGTCTTCTCAGATTTGCTGAGGGACTTAACTGTTTGGAATGTTTCAAAAAAAATTGTGCTGCTTGAAGGAAGGGACCATTGTCATGTCTTTTATTTCAGGCTGGTCACATTGACTAGACGTAACGTAGTAAAAGAAAATCAGGGACACTTAAATTAGTATATGTTATGTTTGGTATTGTTACTTAATTTACAACTACTTAGCATGCTAGCTAACCTTAATACCAACCTTAATCCTCTAAGCCTGCGGAGGGGTTCTATTAAGCTGACATATGGATTTAAAAAAAAGATTTTCATACCGAGGATAATTTATCGACTTGAATATTAGGACCCCTTTCGGTATTATATAAATATATCACATGCACATTATTTGATGAAACATTGAATTGGGCCTTAGTGCTATTAGCCCATAGAAATGGATTGAATAACAGATTCATAAGGTAGTAATAAATTAATAGGAAGTTTGTTTTTTAAAGTGTCCTATGTCTGAGAGACATAAGCCCAGAAAAAAAAAGATATATATATATATCTTTAGAAGCAGAAATTGTGCTGCCATTTTCTGGTTGCTAAAATACGAATAGTTCGCCAAATTTCAGTTTGTGACAACAAGCAAGTATAGTGTAGCGAATCATTGTACTATCTAAACCACTGTGAAATATATTTTTCATAACCAAAAATATTGTATTTTCCGCTGTTTGACGCTGGTGTCCAAAACCGAAGGTAAGACGCAAAAACAAAACTTAAGAACAGGAAGCATAGAACAGGTATACTGCTTCTTAGACTTGCTTTAAATGAGTTACAGATCTGTCACACATGTCTATGTGAATTTGGTCGAGTCGCCCAAAAAAATTACATTGCAGCTTTAACCAAAAATGTTTTGGCACTAAACCACGTCCATATGATTATTTTTTTTAAATGTACTGGTACCGGGCTACTTTCAGACGAGGCTTGTAAGCGCACTCGAGCACAACAAACGACGTGTACGAGAGTCACCTTTCAATCGAGGAGTCATATTAGTGTGTAGTCCAAACAGTTTGGACGCTACAGACAGAAGTTGGCAGTACCGACTTCAGACGAGTCTCTTGATGCTTGTTGGGGTCGTGTTCATGAGATTCCTCCTCCCATAGTGGTCATATTAGTTTTGTAGGCCACGCTGTTAAGACGCTACTGACGTTTTCGTGAGAAGGCCGATTTTCGGGGTGACTCATGGTCTGACAAACACGCTGTAGCTCAGCAGCCTTCCATCGCAGATGTGGAAGGCTATCATTCACGGATGCGGTGGATGCAGCCCGTGCAAAACAATGTAAATCTCTAGCACTCGGGGATCCCGAGTCTAAGGCACTGCATCTCAGTGCTAGAGGTGTCACTACAGACACCCTGGTTTGA
Organism: Oncorhynchus tshawytscha; assembly: GCF_018296145.1. Classification (NCBI taxonomy): domain Eukaryota; kingdom Metazoa; phylum Chordata; class Actinopteri; order Salmoniformes; family Salmonidae; genus Oncorhynchus; species Oncorhynchus tshawytscha. The sequence goes on from NC_056441.1 coordinate 27,244,543, forward strand.
ATCCAGGCTGTATCACAACCGGCCGTGATTGGGAGTCCCATTGGGCGGCGCACAATTGGCCCAGTGTCTTCCGGGTTTGGCCGGTGTATGCAGTCATTGTAAATGAGAATTTGTTCTTAACTGACTTTTAAATAAAGAAATAAACAGACTGCTTTTGAAGGGGACTTATTAGTATTATGTTAATTAGATTTCAGCAGGGGTGTTGACATCGACCCCTAGCCTAGCTAAGATTATCCCTAGCTAACATTAGCATTAGCCACCTAGTTAGTCAACAAATTGTGGACAGACAAATTAATACATACTATACCAATCGTAACGTATGATACTAATTTGAGTCTTCTGGAGCTTAATTTACTGTTCAGTCTATCCCCGATTCCAGGTTTAATTTGCATTTAGCCATACTTGAGGTTGGACTTATATACTTTTTTGTTATTGATCTTGTTAAAAATGGGATTGGTTCCATGCTTTCAAAATATCTTCTCAGGTCACTGAATCTACTGAAATGACTTCATAAATCCTCATCGTATGAACACGATCGATATGTTAAACCAGCCAAGTAAACTCCACTCAGGTGTGAATGTTTTATGTGTTCCACCTGTTTGCATACATTTAGATCCTCTCTCTCCACAATATACCTTGCTCAGTCCATCCACGACATGTTTGGCAGGGTGCCATTGCTACAAATGACCATAGTCTCGGATGTTGTGTACAAGATTATGTTCATCCAATGCACTTTCTCCTTGTTTTTAGTTGATTTGTTTTATACATTTCAGGGTGTCTTTGATTACAATGTACATATACATTTTTTGTTATAGCTAAGATTTGTAAAAGTGCCTTTTAAACCTATATATTTGCTACACAATACCTATTTAGTCAGACCATAGACTGGCTTTGTATTCCAATTTGTATATGGTATGTCATATCTGTCAAGGTATCTCTAGTGCCTCCTTGTCATGATGAGATGTAATACATCTGATCATCTCTGAAATGTCTTCCAGTGTTCTATTGTGAGATTGTTATTTTAAGAGTTCATGGGGTCCTGTAGGTGGGACTATTGCCCCTCAAATGACTGTATATTGCTGCTAGGTTTTATTTGAGATGAGTAGTTCTATGTACCTCTTCCAGAGAAGTAGAAAGTGCCCATGGCACTTCTTTTGTCTCTGCCATTCTGCCTCAAAGTGAAACATGTTAGCTCAATTCATGTGAGGACAGCCAATGCCTACTACTAGTTAAATTGCTTTGTCAATGTCATAGCTGCAGCAACCTTGTAATAAAGTGCTTTATTCTGTTCAACACTAGTGTTACTTAATTTTATCAGTAGGATATTCCAGCACCTGAGAAGTTGAGGAAACAGACCAAAGACATGTCATCACATGATGTCATCAGTCCGAGCCAACAGGGATTCCAGAACCTCCCATTCCCTCTGGCTTCATTCATCACCCTGATCACATGACCATGATCACACTCCAACAGGATTATTCTTATTTCCTTGTGACGCAGCCACACCACACTCTCGGCAAGGGAATAAGATTTCCCCATCACAAGATTGGCATGAGGAGGGGGTTGAACACAATACCAACATTATATTCATTGAGGAACAAATGGGATTGGCTGGGGTAGAGAAGGAGCACAGAGAGATGGGTCTATAGTTATTCCATGAATTCAGCCTCAAATCAAATCACTGCAATCAGACGGTTTGAGTTTAAGCATAGCAGAATTACGCCGGGACACACACTGAAGTAATGTACATGTAGTGGAAAATAAAGTGAGTGCCATGCCATATTAATTTCAGCTGACTGCTTTATGGTAGTCAATGTTAGGTGAATTAACATGCTTTCATTCAATCACTTAGATCCTTCCTCGTGCTCTTTTACAGAAAATAATCTACTGTATATATCTGAGTATTTTTCAATCCTGTACACTAGTAGTTCTGATCTTGGTGAGTGGGTGACCTTGTTAGTGTGATTACCCTGGGTCTCTGTGACAGACCGTTCGATAGTGGTGGAGTCCCCCTCACAGCAGGCATTTAGACCTAGTCTACATAATGCTGTTATATAATGGCCTGGTTGGGGGAACCCATCACGCTATGACTCTGTCTGGGGCCTCCACTGTGGTGCGGTAGAGGAGAGAATCCGGAAAAGATTGGTTGCATTAGCCGGTTAGGATCATGCTCACACTGGGGATGAGGACTGCCACTGTGCATCTGGATATATCTGTAGGTTGAGGTGAACACACAGGTAGAGGGAACATTTATGTTCTAGAGCAGAGCTCTCCAACCCTGCTCCTGGAGAGCTACCTTACAGTCGGTTTTCACTCCAACCCTGTTCCTGGAGAGCTACCGTCCTGTAGGTCCTCTCTCCAACCCTAATCTAGCACAGCTGATTCTAATTATTAGCAGGTTGATAAACTGAATCAGGTTAGTTACAACTGGCATCGGAGCAAAAACCTACAGGAGGGTAGCTCTCCAGGAACAGGGTTGGAATGAAAACCTACAGGAGGGTAGCTCTCCAGGAACAGGGTTGGAGTGAAAACCTACAAGAGGGTAGCTCTCCAGGAACAGGGTTGGAGTGAAAACCTACAGGAGGGTAGCTCTCCGGGAACAGGGTTGGAGTGAAAACCTACAGGAGGGTAGCTCTCCGGGAGCAGGGTTGGAGACTCCTGTTCTGGAGAGCTACGGGCCTTGCAGGGTTTTTTTCTCCAGCCCTGCTCTATCATGAATCTATTACTATAGATTAGAATCAAGTGTGTAGTAGGGTCAGACCAGATTCCTGCGGGTGGGAGGATAGCTAATGGCACCCCAGGAGGAGGGTTGCTTGGCAACTCTGGTATAGAATATAACCTGGCAACTCTCTTGTATAAAATATAACCTGGCAACTCTGGTATAGAATGTAACTTGGTAACTCTCTGATATAGACAATAACAACCTGTGTGGAAAAACAAGCTAAATTTAGAGCAGCTAGCTACTGAAGGTTTTAATGAGAGGTCTCGGAGGTCTTGTTCTCACCCATATACACATTATCCCATAATGACAAAGTGAAAACGTGTTTTTAGACATTTTTGCACTTTATTGAAAATGAAATACAGAAATACTTAATTTAAATAAGTATCCATACTTTGTAGAAGGCCCTTTGGTAGCAATTACAGCTGTGAGTCTTGCTGGGTAAGTCTCCAAGAGCTTTTCACACCTGGATTGTGCAACATTTGCCCATTATTCTTTAAAAATGTCTTCAAGCTCTGTCGAATTGGTCATTGATCATTGCTTGCCAAACTGTTCAGGTCTTGCTATAAATCTACTTGAAAATCCAAGTCAAAACTGTGACTCAGCCACTCAGGAACATTCACCGTCTTGGTAAGCAACTCCAGTGTAGATGTGGCCTTGTGTTTTAGGTTATTGTCCCGCTGAAAGGTGAATTCATCTCCCAGTGTCTGATGGAAAGCAGACTGAACCAGGTTTTCCTTTAGGATTTTTTCTGTGTGTAGCACCTTTACAATTATTTTTTTTATCCTGAAAAAGTCCTTAACAATTACAAACATACCCATAACATGATGCAGCCACCACTATTCATAACACTTTGTATTGAGGACAAATAGTTAATTGCTTTGCAGTATTTCTTTAGTGCCTTGTTGCAAACAGGATCTATGTTTTGGAATATTTTTATTCTCTACAGGTTCACTGTCAATTTGGTTAGTATTGTGGAGTAACTACAATGTTGTTGATCCATCCTCACTTATCTCCTATCCTATGCTCTGTAACTGTTTTAAAGTCACCATTGGCCTCATGGTGAAATCCCTGAGCGGTTTCCTTCCTCTCCGGCATTTGAGTTAGGAAGAACGCCTGTATCTTTGTAATGACTGGGTGTTTTGATACCCCATCCAAAGTGTCATTAATTACTTCACCATACTCAAAGGGATATTCAATTATTCTTTGCAAGGCATTGGAAATCTTCCCTGATCGTTGTGGCTGAATCTGTGTTTGAAATTCACTTTCGACTGAGGGAACATACAGAAAATGTTGTGTGGGTACAGAGATGATGTTAAACACTATTATTGCACTTATGCAACTTATTATGGGACTTGTTAAGCACATTTTGGCTTGCCATAACAAAGGGGTTGAATACTTATTGACTCAAGACATTTCAGCTTTTCATTTTTAATTAATTTGTAAAGATTTCAAAAAACATGATTCCACTTTGACATTATGGTGTATTGTGTGTAGGCCAGTGACAAAAATATCTAAATGTAATCCATTTTCAATTCAGGCTGAACACAATACTTGCTGAAGGCACTGTAAGATAATACTTTTGGTTTGGGTTTATGTATTTGATTTAGACAATGCAATAATATTGAACCTCTTCACAGTCTGATGTGTGCTCATCATGTACTTAGGGGTTTAAGCATCAACGCTGTGAGAAACCCTAATGTATTTGTTGGCAGTCATTAATATTACATAGTAATTATTTATTGAATTAGGCTACAGAAAAGTCATTACGCAACTGTATTACATTGTCTATTGTGTTACACTGTGACACAGTCATTTTAGGTATTATCAACAGTAAAAAAAAAACTCAAACATTTAACTGCAGCATACTGTAAATGATGGTGCATTGTGGGAAATTGCTGTATTTCAATTGGTACTGTAATTCCACCTCACAGAATAGAGTATGGTACTGTAATCTTTGGAGCGCCCAAAACCTTCACCACTAGTGGGTGATGGTATTGTTGTTTCTGGCTCATTAACATATTTTTAAGCTTGCACTGTAAGAGGATATTTGTTGCAGTCGTGAATGAGAATGCTGTATCAATTTAACTCCTATGTGGTTATAGTGCCCCATGAATTTAAAATCTATAGGGGACACATTGGAATGGCAGCAAGTCTTCAACCTTAAATGGATGAGTATTTTGCCATGTCCTTGTGGTCACTGCCAATTTGGAAGCCTTTGTTAAGACCTCTAGTGCAAGTGATATAAAATATTTATTAATATGCTGTAATGTTTAAACACTTTACCAACCAGCCAACCTGCTTGCACCAATTCCTTGTAATTATAGGGAAATACTGTGAAATATAAACCCTCCCCTCAATACATGTAATTCATTCATCCATTCAATCTGAGGAAGTTAGAATGAAACGTTTTTACAGTATATTGTACTGTGTGTCATTACACAGTACTTGCTTTCATACCACATTTATATTACAATAGCTATAGGCCCTACTGTAATCTGAAATACAGCATTTTACTTGCCACAACGCTGCCTGTAAATAACTGTCAAATTCATGGCAACCCTTTACAGTGTACTATTATCCATTGTCCCAGTCCCCCACCAGGATTTGGTCAAACTCAGATATCAAATATATAACATCATAGGCCTACTAAAAACTAAATGTAAGGCTAATACCATAATAGAGCCTTTGCAGAGCAACAAAAGGCATAGGCCTGTGTTCTCCATTGTAGTGACTACAGTATGCCACTGAGTTGTTAAAGTGGGCGGGGTATTTCTCTGGAACTGCGTGGATCGAAGCAGCGTGTTCTGTCGCGAGGACCAGCTGTGTGTGTGTGTGTGTGTGTGTGTGTGTGTGTGTGTGTGTGTGTGGGACACTGGCGCGCGCCACTGTGTGAAATCGCAGCATCAGTTTGAAAAGGGATAAGGAGGACCCTCCATCCCTATCCCGCCACCGCCAGAAGAAAAATAACACTTCTCAACCTGGGGCAGTCCGTTTACATGGCAGGCTAGATTATGAAAAAGTCTGTTCTGTTGCGGAATAACCTACATGGCTCAAACAGTGCAGCAATGTTGACAGCTATTCACATTTTAGCATCTGGCATTATTACCATAATTTACCGGTATGCCCCTGGCTGATATGAGGGGTGGTGATATGTGGCGGAGACACGGCAACGGCACTGCAACGAAGTGAAGTTCAGCGGCTCTGCAGGTACAGTAAGGCTGGGGACAGTGTATCATTGTTTGGAACCTTCAGGAGCTCGGTAGCGATAGAGTAACTGTTCTTCACACGAGATGACGACAGATTGTTGTGCATTCTCGCGCTTTGCATATCGCGTGCATAAAACCTATCCAACAAAACGGCGACCTTTGGGAAATTTGTTATGTTTTTGTGTGTGAAGGCAGTATGAGGCAGCATGCCTTGTGATGCTCAAGGGTTGTGTGCATGTGTAGCCTATACCGGCTACCTCTATTCTGTACAGTCTTGGGACAGTTCCAAGACTGGTGTTGTCATTGTTCAAGTGAAATGGGTAGACAAGATAGAAGAGCGAAACCAGTGGTTCAGCTTGCCACACACACAGTCGCTAGGCTACATTATGCTGATAGGCAACGGAACAACATGCGATCAGAAGGCCATGTGTTTTTATATTTTTTATCAGCCATAATTGTACAGTAGCCTAAACTATTGATTCATCACGGATATAATTTATGAATAACAAAACGCTCTCGTTGTGTTTTTATTTTCAAGACATCTTGATAAAAGACTATGCCATTACTTTACAACACGCGATCGGACGGCCACGTGTTGTTATCTTTTTACCAGACATTATTTTACAGTAGCCTAGGCTATTGATTCACAATGGAAATGTATCAATAAAAAAAAAAACGCTCTCGTTGTGTTTTAATTTTTAAGACATCTTATGCTCTACTTTTTCGAATTATTTTGTCGTTCGATTAGGTCTTGCCAACGTGCATCAGATGTTGTCAACGTGCATCACACTGATGTGATTCGTGATTCGCTCTCTCGGGAATGTCAGAACCCACAATCCCACATCAGCTTCCGTGGGACAGGGATGCCTCCTTTTCCCCTCCAATCTCGAAAGCGAGAATAGTGAAATTCCTTTACAACATAAAATGGAGGTCACATAATGTATGCCTATTTCATATCCATTTTAGAATAGCTGTCTTTCTGCACAGCATGCCCTATGAATTGACATATTCTGTGAATGGAAGTCCATGTGATTGACGACGGTAGAGAGAGCATCCCATACAGTCCGCGAGATTGTCAGCCCCACGCGAAATCATATCATTATCAATAAATAAATATTAGTCTAGAAAATCACAACTGCTCGGCTCAGATTAGGCTCGTGTGGGTTTAATATTATGTCACTGCGGTGGTAGAATATTTAGCTATAATATGGATATATTGGATATATTGAAGCAATGCATTGTGAATAGTCTATATCTATACAGTCTCCTAACATTCTATATCTATCCAGTATTCACTGTGCCTGTCTGTCTGCACAGATCCGGAACCTGTTCTTTGAGGTGCATTGCATCCTTTCCCCGTCCACTGATATTAGCCTGAAATCAGATTTTACTCAGAAAATGACAATGATAAGAATTAGATCGCCAGAGACTATATTTGACTCTGGCAGCGTTGGTTCCTCGGAATGAACGGTGTCGTAACGCTGCCGCATCGCAGTCAGTGACAATTTTGTGGACGACGCTGCGTCCATCCATGCGCCCCGGTGACGCTTTCTCCATTATCATCTAGCACGCACTTAGCCGCCTTCTCTGTGTTGCAAGTACCTCTTTCTTGGTGAAATACGGACACATTATATTGTCATGCGATGCATTAGTTAATAATAGTACGCCATAAGAAGAATTACCCATGTGACAGTTGGAGTCCATCAACAGCTCAAGAGTGCTTCGATTTTCGATACCACGTGCCCTTTATATAGTATTAACTGTCATCTTGCGTGTAATCAAGAAGGTTGGAATGTCGTAAAGACATAGGGCATCTCAGGCCAAGCTGTTGAAATGTCGGTTTTAGACACATAAGGAATTTATTTTGTTTAGTTGAATTTATAGAGAGAACAAGACATATGTAGGCCTCATCATGGTGTATTTTCTTAATTTTCAAATATGATTTTCAAAATTATAGGCCTTGGACAAGAAATGCTTCCCATTGATCCAATCTCAACACCAAAACCTAGTTGGTTTAGCTTTTACAGAATTAAACTCAACCTGGCATTTAAAGTTGACGCTTAGGGCCAGGGATCTGGTGCCCTCAAAATGATCAGTCCTGACATCCCATTGCACATAATTCAGTGCTGGGTTATTGGGTGTCAGTTTGGCATGCAAAGAGAGGAGAGGGCACACTGTCTCACTCCCTAGCTGTGGAGAGGTGGGATGTTTGGCATTATTCTGACAGATTGTGTGTGTGTGTGTGTGTGACTACATAGAGAGGAAATCTTCCCCATGGCTTCATGGAGAGCCCAGTGGCAGCATTATGATTTATTTCCTCCAAGGCGTCCCTCCTCCTTAGTCTTAGACATATGACCGCAGGAATAGGCTTGTGTGTGTGTGTGTGTGTGTGTGTGTGTGTGTGTGTGTGTGTGTGATCATACAGTTGTGTGTTCTGATGGTCAATGTTGATTGTATGCCGTTGCATAAACCTCCACTCCGACCCAGTTATGGGTGATGATGATGATGACGAAGAGGGTCACAAGGCTGCTGCTGTTATTCTTTTCCTTGAGGATGATGTCATATTTGGGTTGAACATTTTGTGACCTCGTATTCAACTAGCCTCTAACAACACTAGTAGACGTCTGGCCCAGATTCTATTTGTGTGGTAGAATATAAATGCCCCTCTCTCAGCTGTGGGGGTGACAGTGGAGAGGAGAGACCAAGGACATCAGGACAATCACTCTAGGTGCTATTGAGGAAAAACACATCCAGTACAAAATGACCTTAAAGCCTCAGGGATGGATGTAAAACAATAACAACATGAACATTCACACAGGTGCAACACCTTTATATAATACTTTAATAGCCACTGAGGTAGCACCGAGTTGAACTTTCCACTGTGAACTATAGTGTTTAGCCAATGCAGGAGCATAATGCTGTGATTGTGACATTGATAGGCCCAGGGCCCAAATGGAGCTTACCGTGCTTGCCAATAGGGTCAGAATGGGGCACGGTTTATTCTTGGTACTGAACATGAGCACACTCTGAGCACCAACACAGGCTCACGATCCATTCCGGCTCGAGTCAGAACATATACCGTGCCTTCGGAAAGTATTCAGTCCCCTTGACTTTTTCCACATTTTGTTACATTACAGCCTTATTCTATTATTGATTAAATAGTTTTTTTCCCCCATCAATCTACACATAATACACCATAATGACAAAGCAAAAACTGTTTTTTAGACATTTTTGCAAATTTTTATATGTGTATGTATATATGTAAAAAATAAAAAAATATTTTAAAAAAAGAAGGAAATATCACATTTACATAAGTATTCAGACCCTTTACTCAGTACTTTAGCAGCGATTACAGCATCAAGGATCTCTCTTGTACTCCGTTCATCTTTGCCTCGATCCTGACTAGTCTCCCAGTCCCTGCCGCTGAAAAACATCCCCACAGCATAATGCTGCCACCACCATGATTCACCTTAGGGATGGTGCCAGGTTTCCTCCAGATGTGACGCTTGACATTCAGGCCATTCATGTGCCTTTTACTGAGGAGTGGTTTCTGTCTGGCCACTCCACCATAAAGGCCTGATTGATGGGGTCCTGAAAGTGTGTGTGTTTTGTGAGTGTGGGTCTGTTCAGGCAAGATTAGTCTAGCCTGGTGAGGACAACATTGATATTCATCCTACACTTGCTTCTGGAAGTCCTGTCAGCTTCCTTATCCCTCAGGTGTCAGTAACTAGTGTGGGTGTGTGGTGTCACTCATCAAGCCAACGGTTTATTTTATTTTACCCTTATTTTACGTTGTCATTTACAGCAACAACATGGGGAATTGTTACAGGGGAGAGGAGGGGGATGAATGAGCCAATTGGAAGCAAGGGATGATTAGGTAGCCATGATGGTATGAGGGCCAGATTGGGAATTTAGCCGGGACACCGGGGTCAACACCCCTATTCTTACTATAAGTGCCATGAGTTCTTTAGTGACCATGGAGAGTCAGGACACCTGTTTAACATCCCAGCCGAAAGACGGCAACTAACACAGGGCAATGTCCCCAATCACTGCCCTGGGGAATTGGGATATATTTTTAGACCAGAGGAAAGAGTGCCTCCTACTGGCCCTCCAACACCACTTCCAGCAGCATCTGGTCTCCCATCCAGGGAACAAGCAAGCCAGCAGTGGGATGCAGGTTGGAACTTGGGAGGTGAATGAGAGGAACCATTCTCTGTAGTGTCAGCCTCTCTCTCTCTCTCTCTCTCACGCTCTGTCTGTCTGTCTCTGTCTGTCTGTCTGTCTGTCTGTCTGTCTGTCTGTCTGTCTGTCTGTCTGTCTGTCTGTCTGTCTGTCTGTCTGTCTGTCTGTCTGTCTGTCTGTCTGTCTGTCTGTCTGTCTGTCTGTCTGTCTGTCTGTCTGTCTGTCTGTCTGTCTGTCTGTCTGTCTGTCCGTCTCACACACACACACACACACAAAAACTCATAATCCTTAGTCCTAGACATAAGAGTACACAGTAGCGGCACGTTGACAAATCCTTCATCTAGAGAGCTCAGTGCATTGGGCCTACTTAATGCTGATAATCATCTACAGGAAATGACTTTCAGTTCAGTCCACCATTGATCTATATGATCCAGTAGGATACATTATGTCCAGAACTCATTACTCTATGAGGTTGGACATCCGATTGGAACAACTGTTTGTTTCCATTTGACAGTATCTTGAAATTCCTTACCACTGTCCTAACCAACCAGCACACTCACACACTCCACTGCTATCGAAACAAAACAGTCACAAGGAAATCGTGAGTTCTATAAATGTGTGTGACAGAGAGAGAGAGAGAGAGAAAGACAGAGTGTATTGTTACTGTATCAATGTTATTCTCTTAAACTAGTGACAATTTGTAGACACTGACATTTCTACTATGCCAGTTATTGAAGCAGACAGAAGCTACAGTGAGGTTGAGGAGGACCTGTTCTGAGAGGGGATTTGTCTTGTCTTGGCCATTCATCAGGAGGACTTCCCTGGGTCACCACGGCGACAGCGGAAATGTTCAAATAGCTCTATGTGAACATACTTCCTCCCTGTTGGCACCGGCTTACAAGACGTTTGGAGTGGAAATGACCCCCTCCCTCTTTCTCTATATCATCCTCATTAATGAAAGGGCACACTCGCTTATGTGTGTGTGTTTTTGCTCGCCCACGCATGTGTGTACATAAAAATGTATAGACAGTTTGTATTTGTGTGTGCGTTCATGTGAACACACCACACCGTATGCTCATGTGTTTACAGTATGTATGGGAATGAGCTCACATGTTGACTGGTTGCTGTGTTTGGCCCGGAGCCCGACCCCGACCCATAGCCCAGTCCGGTCAGGGGTTGGATGGTGCTGTGTGACCATGGTGGGGAGCATATGGACAAAGCCTGCTTTCACAGTGAAGTGGAAGGCCCTCTCTCTGCCCAGCCTGCATCATCACCAAGGTGAAGAGGTTGGCTGGTTCTGTGTGATCCTGCAGGGCATTTTATTTCTCTCTCTCTCTCTCTCTCTCTCTCAGTGAGGTGCAGGACCAGGCTCTCTCTGCTCTCCCTTTGTCCTGTGGAGAGAGCAGCCTGTCAGGCCAGAAGGCCATCAGCTGTAGGGCTCATTCACATGTCACCTACATGGACACACACACAGACACTGCTTACATAGTGGAAGAAGGTCATGGGTTCTCTGGGTTGGCTACCAAGGCCAGCAGATTGGTCAGCAGCTTTGTGGAGGATTGTTTTTTGATAATTTTTCTTATATCAAGTGTTAAAATGTTCAAGTGTCAAGCGTAGCTGTCCTCCTCTAAGTTGAACAGCTTTTATCGATATCAGTGGCAGGCTTCACCGACAGATGTTAAAATATTGTCCTTAGTGCTTCCCTGCCCACAGTATCACTGCCTTTGTCTTCCTCTGGCTCAATCTCTCTCTCTCTCTCTCTCTCTCTCTCTCTCTCTCTCCCCCTCTCTCTCTCTCTCTCTCTCTCTCTCTCTCTGTCTCTCTGTCTCTCTGTCTCTCTCTCTCTCTGTCTCTCTGTCTCTCTCTGTCTCTCTCTCTCTCTGTCTCTGTCTCTCTCTCTCTGTCTCTCTCTCTCTCTCTCTCTCTCTCTCTCTCTCTCTCTCTACTTCCTCCTCTGTGATTGCTATAGATTCCTGGACAGGGGCTTGTTGGCAGATTGCCCCAGCTCAGCTCTCAGCCAGTGTTTTGTTTTTTTATTGGTGAAATAAGAGAACATATGGGCTACCCCCTCTCCCCTCTCTTCCTCTTCCCCTCTCTTCCTCTTCCTCTTCCTCTCTCTCTCTCTCTCCCTCTCTCTTTCTTTCTGCATTACGTCACCTTGATACGGGAGACGATTGGTTTGGCATTACTGCTCTGTGAGACCAAAGGGACCAGGATAAAGCACTGGATCTGAAAGTGTGTTATTGGAACTCAGTTAAACCAGAATCTGCTCATGTAACAGCTGGTTTGGTGAACTGCACTCTTGTGATGAGTAACCTGGCCAGATACTTAAAGACTTGTGTTTCTCGTTGAACTAATGCCCACGCTTTAGCTCAGCGTGTTAAAAACACAGTCTTGTGGCATGCTGGAGAACCGGTATCGAAACCCTGGTTGGTCACACTCGTAAATCACGCAGTCAAAGGGATCTGTGTCAACGTGTACTTGATACAGAGAAATAGAGGGAGCCAGCCTGGCTGGCTTTGTGTGGCAGGCTTTGTCTTCCCAACAGTTTACTGCTGTACATCCTGCTGAACCCCTCAGCCAGCTAAGTGCATCACCTCTACTGTCTTTGGATCAATCCCTCCGATGAGTGTGTGTTTTAGTGACGTTGAGTTACATCATATAACGCTGCTTCCCACCGACGAAGGCCAGAACAGTGCAGTGACACTTTCTGAAGGTAGCAGTTCCTCTTTCTATTTTCAACATGGTTTCTCTAACCACACAACGCCTCCCATTCGTGTCCTCGTTGGGATTCCCTTCACGGTCCACTTCTCAGTCTGTCTAATTGTATTTAGAACACTTTCCTTATAAGAGACCCTTTTAATTTTTTTTTTATATCAATGACATCTTATTTGCGGATTGATGGCCCTGTGGTAAGACTCGTACTGTATATTTTGTTCAGAAACTGCTGGTCGAGATTGAATGGGATAAACTTTGATCATGATTTTTAGAAACTTGTGGAACATCGTCATAGTAGCTCTACTAAATGGTTCATGATGGTGCATTATTACATCATGTGAAAGGAACGTTCTAGATGACTAGAACCGCATGGTGTGGTACTGGGTCTGCTTTAGGGCTCTGCTTTCTTCTGTTCTGTAGTTAGTGAGCTCATTCGACAGGTACTTCACTGTAACGTTGTACTGTTTCACTCACAATGTTTAGGAGAAATAGCCGCGGAAGAGAGAGAACGAGTGAGAGAATCGAACCCAAATCAGAATCAGTTAGACTAAATGAGGTGAGCAAAGCATACCCATCAGGTTTCTACTTCCAAATGAATCTCTGAAGTGTCCTTTGTACAGACTGAGTAAATACATGCACCACATACATGTAATGAACCTGTTATGGAACAGTTAATAACAGGGTTCTACAGAAAGGGGTCACCCACCACACACAGCCACACAGCCCTACAGTACTGTACATGTCAACATGGTGACGTGTTAGATTGGTTAGATCACAGGGGAACATACAAGACCCTGTCTGATCGGATACTATTTAGAGCTTCATGTGGGCCACAAGACGGTCATGTCGCCATTTCCTGTGGCTGTAACGGAAGGTCTCTGTGGCCTGTCTGTTTGAGTCTGGGGCTGGGTTTGAGTATGTTTGGATTTGGGTTTCGGTGTGGCTGTGGGTGTGTCTGGGTTTGAGTGTGTTTGGGTCTGGGTCTGGGTTTGAGTGTGTTTGGGTCTGGGTCTGGGTTTGAGTGTGTTTGGGTCTGGGTTTGAGTGTGTTTGGGTTTGGATGTGTTTGGGTTTGGGTGTGTTTGGGTCTGGGTTTGGGTCTGGGTGTGTTTGGGTCTGGGTTTGAGTGTGTTTGGGTTTGGGTGTGTTTGGGTCTGGGTGTGGGTGTGTTTGTGTCTGGGTTTGGGTGTGTTTGGGCCTGGGTTTGGGTGTGTTTGGGTCTGGGTTTGAGTGTGTTTGGGTCTGGGTTTGGGTGTGGGTGTGTTTGGGCCTGGGTTTGAGTGTGTCTGGGTTTGAGTGTGTTTGGGTGTGTTTGGGTCTGGGTTTGAGTGTGTTTGGGTCTGGGTTTGGGTGTGGGTGTGTTTGGGCCTGGGTTTGAGTGTGGGTGTATGTGGGTGTGTGTGGGTGTCTGTACATGTCAGACTACATGTCGCCTGGCTAGCTGACATTAGACGGTCATACACTGTTGCTTCGTTCCACTGTCCATACTATCGTAACACTTAGTACACATGCCCAGTACATTGATCCATTCTAAGTAGTGGGCTACTGTGGATATTGGGGACAGAGACAGTATAAGCCGTTGAGCTGCTACTTGGGGTGTGTTTTACCAGGCAGAAGGTTATTGGTCTTTTATCCTGGTTGACTCCTGCTACGGCTGCTGCTGCCTATTGAGTGGATGACCATTAGGCCTATAGTTAATTGATTGACATGATGGACAATGGAAAGTCGAGCACGGGTACAGACAGCAACAACCGGGAAAGACAGGAGAGTAAGGCTTGTATTTTATGTAAGAGCTTATATAAACACTGCTTTTGCTTAAGGATAGCTAAATATAAACTCACGAACACTCTCAAAGCAGTCAGACATGTAAAAATAGCCACAGCGTGATTGCACAGGATTAATTCTCCTTGTGTGTGGGTTTCTTGTTTGTGTGTGTGTGTGTGTGTTTCTTTTGTGTGTGTGTGTGTGCGTTTCTTATTTGACCCCTTCCTCATCTTCTCTCCCAGTTAACCGCTAGTGAATTTACTGTCTTGCTCTGAGGCAGTACAGCACAAAGAATGCAGTGAGTGTCTGAGTCAGTGAGGATAAGCAGAGACAGGGTGGGGACTAGGGAGACTCAGACAGACTGAGTCAGTGAGGATAAGCAGAGACAGGGTGGGGACTAGGGAGACTCAGACAGACTGAGTCAGTGAGGATAAGCAGAGACAGGGTGGGGACTAGGGAGACTCAGACAGACTGAGTCAGTGAGGATAAGCAGAGACAGGGTGGGGACTAGGGAGACTCAGACAGACTGAGTCAGTGAGGATAAGCAGAGACAGGGTGGGGACTAGGGAGACTCAGACAGACTGAGTCAGTGAGGATAAGCAGAGACAGGGTGGGGACTAGGGAGACTCAGACAGACTGAGTCAGTGAGGATAAGCAGAGACAGGGTGGGGACTAGGGAGACTCAGACAGACTGAGTCAGTGAGGATAAGCAGAGACAGAGTGGGGACTAGGGAGACTCAGACAGACTGAGTCAGTGAGGATAAGCAGAGACAGGGTGGGGACTAGGGAGACTCAGACAGACTGAGTCAGTGAGGATAAACAGAGACAGGGTGGGGACTAGGGAGACTCAGACAGACTGAGTCAGTGAGGATAAGCAGAGACAGGGTGGGGACTAGGGAGACTCAGACAGACTGAGTCAGTGAGGATAAACAGAGACAGGGTGGGGACTAGGGAGACTCAGACAGACTGAGTCAGTGAGGATAAGCAGAGACAGGGTGGGGACTAGGGAGACTCAGACAGACTGAGTCAGTGAGGATAAGCAGAGACAGGGTGGGGACTAGGGAGACTCAGACAGACTGAGTCAGTGAGGATAAGCAGAGACAGAGTGGGGACTAGGGAGACTCAGACAGACTGAGTCAGTGAGGATAAGCAGAGACAGGGTGGGGACTAGGGAGACTCAGACAGACTGAGTCAGTGAGGATAAACAGAGACAGGGTGGGGACTAGGGAGACTCAGACAGACTGAGTCAGTGAGGATAAGCAGAGACAGGGTGGGGACTAGGGAGACTCAGACAGACTGAGTCAGTGAGGATAAGCAGAGACAGGGTGGGTACTAGGGAGACTCAGACAGACTGAGTCAGTGAGGATAAGCAGAGACAGGGTGGGGACTAGGGAGACTCAGACAGACTGAGTCAGTGAGGATAAGCAGAGACAGGGTGGGGACTAGGGAGACTCAGACAGACTGAGTCAGTGAGGATAAACAGAGACAGGGTGGGGACTAGGGAGACTCAGACAGACTGAGTCAGTGAGGATAAGCAGAGACAGAGTGGGGACTAGGGAGACTCAGACAGACTGAGTCAGTGAGGATAAGCAGAGACAGAGTGGGGACTAGGGAGACTCAGACAGACTGAGTCAGTGAGGATAAGCAGAGACAGGGTGGGGACTAGGGAGACTCAGACAGACTGGGTGTATCTCTGTGATGTTATTCCCCCCCCCCATCAACATGGCAACTGAAGGGACAAGTTGAGGGGCAGATTGAGGCTGGCATCACGTTATGGCGAATAGCCGTCCCATTCAAGGCCCAGCTGCCTGTGGAGGGTGAGGAAACACAACACACGCACACTGGCAGCTCTGTCACTGGCGTTATGGCTGTGATGCCGACAAGGACTCTCTCTGTGCTGCCTGCTAATGCTGCAGAGGGATGAAGACCTTGGTTAGGGCTCCTTTCAAAACCAGCCAGTCTGTGTGTGTGAGTGGTCGTCCTTTAGCTACCAATTGTCTTGATGGCATTACCTCAACACTCCACACGTCGGCAAGCTTTCAGCCTCTTGAAAAGGGAAAAAAGGGAAAATAACATCCCTTCCTCCCTCCCTTCCTCCCGTGGTATAAAGAGAGGAGTAGTGATGTCAGAATCACTGAATCGCCTGGACTGTGTTCAGCTGGCTCTGTCAGCAGTATGTGTGTGTGTGTGTGTGGACATTCTCCAGAACCACTCTGAAAACCTGGAACCGTGTGAGCCTTTTTCCACCTGGGCCCTGTGTTTTCAGCTTTTCCAGGTTTTTGTCAGAACGAACGCTGCAGCAGCAATAGGCAACCGCTGCCTTGCTTCCCCCGCCTATGGAAAGTGAGAACTGAATGGGGAAACTGTGTTTTAAAAATACAAGTCTCCACCACACACCCTTCCTCTCTGTTCTCCCTCTCTGCCAGCTGAGGAGCCTGAGATTCCTGCCAAGAACAACATGGCCTGACGTCACCCTCCAAATAAGGATATTCCACTTCACTTTTACTATCTGAGGGAGACAGAGTGAGACAAATAGGGAGGGATAGAGAGAGAGCGATAAGCCCCTCCTCCCCATTCATTCATACACACAGACAGGAGACGAGTAATATACTCTGCTAGCTAACTGTTTGTCAGCTCAGTGCACGTACAGTAGAGTGGTGTCTCGATTACCCTTCTCCTCACAGTCACAGAGCGGGCTCTCGCTCTCATTCATTCACAATCTCTCTCTCGCTCTGTTCCGCGCTGTCTCTCTCTCTCACTCCGTCTCCCAGCCTCTCTTACTCACCCTCTTTCTGTCAGATGTGGAGGGGAAACCACCTGCCACCAGGTAAAGGACAATGATATTCTCTAACCATCTAGTGTTCATAGCTGTGTTTTATTCCACATTGTTCATTTACTGGATTATTGCCTGGTTATTGCTGTGTGTGTGTGTGTGTAGGGATTCTGTGATTGGTTTCCATGTGTGTTGTTTGTCCGTCCATGCTCCAGCACTCTGTCAGAGACAGAGTGTCCAGAGACCCCTGGGCCTCAAACATACACCTGCTCGTGCGCGCATGCAGGCGCACACACACAGTCCTGGGAATGTCAGCGTTGCGCGTGTGATGACCCCAGGGCTCTACTTCCCTGTCTCTGACAGACTGCTGATGTAGCTACGGTCGGTTTCTGACTGTTCCTGGGATAATATGTGTGTGTGTGTGTGTGTGTGTGTGTGTGTGTGTGTGTGTGTGTGTGTGTGTGTGTGTGTGTGTGTGTGTGTGTGTGTGTGTGTGTGTGTGTGAGGGAGAAAACAGACATCATCTTGAAATAATACATTATGTCTGGGAGAGAGAAATGGAGGGAATGTTTTGTGTTGTTATTGGAAAACATTTCTTGTTACATAAGTCACAACAAAGAGTATTTGTAAAACACCTGTTTGGTGACAAGAAATATAAAATTAACAAATGTTCTTTGACAAGTTCATTTCATTTCGCAGAGTATTACAGTGCTGTTATTGCTGTTAATTCTTTTGTAAAACATTAATGTCAAAATGTATTTTCAGATTTCGATATTCTATTTTGTATTTACTATGGTGTCTTAGTTCTCCGTCGTTATCTCAAGAACTGAATCATATTCTCAGTTTCTCTTCTGGTGGGATACATGTCTGTAGAGCTGGGATTAATGCCAGGTATTGATTTTTGGATTTGTACCATTTTTTGTCCAAAGAGATACGCTTTGTGGGAGAGAGGCATCTCAGTTGGCTTTCTCGCTCTCTCTCTGCATCTCTCTCGCTCTCTCTCTCTCTTTCTCTCCATCCTTCTCCCTCTCTCTCTTTCTCTTCCTTTCCATCTTTCGTTCACTCTCTCTCCATCTCTCCCTCTCCCAGCGAGAATGCTGGGAGATATATTTAGCTCTCCTTCCCTCCATCTGCTGTGCGTGGTTTAGGGGCGTCGCCATAGCAACCACCGCTGGGTGCATATTGGTACGAGAGGAGGGGAAATTATTGGATTTAAAAAAAAAAAAAGCGTTTTCAACTCAAATAAATTCAGTTATGTGTCACAAAAAAATAATTGGGGGGATATTATTTGAAAATGTAGGAGACTAGGCATTGATACTAACCCAGTTTACTCTCCTTGGCAATGAGAATGAGATGCCATTTCTCGTGTTTGAACGAGATCTTAGAAAATATATGGCTGTGTGTTATGGAGTTTAAGGACTGTGTGAGATATTAGACTGAACATCGGGTAGATCAGGATGCTTGCTGCTGCTTACAACAAGCATGTTTTTGAAAAGGACCTGCTTCTCTGAGTCCATGCAAAGCTGTGAGACGGCAACACCTCCTGACGACAAGCAAAATGTATACACACAATGAACACACTCCACTTGTTTGACAATTTGCACCACTCACAATTGTTCCAGATTTAACAGAAGAATGTCACATTTTTCTCAAAGTCTAAATGAATCTCTTACTGTAGAAAGCTCTACTCTTTGATAGTCCTCACATGAACCATTTTATAGTCTCTTAGTCCACCTGCAGTACAGTACCTGTCTGACCTACATTCCATCATCCACTGTTGAAATGCACTCTAGACGTTGTCCTGGACACAGATGTACACGCCAGATAAACACCTAACACACTGACAGTCCATACAGATGTACTGTCTTCTATTACTAAGGACATTTGGAAACAGAATTAAAATGACTGGCCCCCAAAAAACTTTACAGTTAAACTAAATAATTATCACAGTAGCACACTGTCAGTAAAATGCTACTATATAAGAGAGTTCTACAGTACTACTGTAAGAATGGCAACATGTCATCAGTTGTTTTATATTGACCAGCAGCTAGCACCTCCTGTGGTTTTGCCCTCTTCCGGAGGAGCTTGGCTGTAGGCCACAACCAGCTGATCAGTGGCTCTGTTCAAATACCATCCTAGCATACTCCCTAGTAAGATGCAATGTATTGGGAATGCATTCTAGGTAGTACGGTAGTGTGGATATTGGAACGTACCTAGTGTGTGGGATGAACGGGTTGTTGCTACAGTGCAGTATATTGGTGTAGAGGGAGTTCAAAAAAATGTAATTCTCAAAAAAACAAACAGAAAAGTGGTGTGTGCATATGTATTCACCCCCTTTACTATGAAGCCCCTAAATAAGATCTGGTGCAACCAGTTACCTTCAGAAGTCACATAATAGTTCAATAAAGTCCACCTGTGTGAAATCTAAGTTTCACATGATCTGTCACATGATCTCAGTATATATACACCTGTTCTGAAAGGCTCCAGAGTCTGCAACATCACTAAGCAAGGGGCACTACAAAGCAAGCGTCACCATGAAGACCAAGGAGCTCTCCAAACAGGCCAGGGACAAAGTTGTGGAGAAGTACAGATCAGGGTTGGGTAATATTTGTTTTAATCAGAAACTTTGAACATCCCACGGAGCACCATTAAATCCATTATCAAAAAATGGAAAGAATATGGCACCACAACAAACCTGCCAAAAGAGGGCTGCCCACCAAAACTCACAGACCAGGCAAGGAGTGCATTAATCAGAGATTCAACAAAGAGACCTAAGATAACCCTGAAGGAGCTGCAAAGCTCCACAGCAGAGAATGGAGTATCTGTCCATATGACCACTTTAAGCCGTGCACTCCACAGAGCTGGGCTTTATGGAAGAGTGGCCAGAAAAAAGCCATTGCTTAAAGAAAAAAATAAGCAAACCAGTTTGATGTTCTCCAAAAGGCATGTGGCAGACTTCCCAAACACATGGAAGAAGGTACTCTGGTCTCATGAGACTAAAAGGTAGCTTTTTGGCCACCAAGAAAAACGCTATGTCTGGTGCAAACCCAACACCTCTCATCACCCCGAGAACCCTATCCCCACAGTGAAGCATGGCGGTGGCAGCATCATGCTGTGGGGAAGTTTTTCATCTGTAGGGACTGGGAAACTAGTCAGAATTTAAGGAATGATGAATGTCGCTAAAAACAGGGAGATTCTTGAGGGAAACCTGTTTCAGTCTTCCAGAGTTTGGAGACTGGGATGAAGGTTCACCTTCCAGCAGGACAATGACCCTAAGCATAATGCTAAAGCAACTCTCGAGTGGATTAAGGGGAAACATTTAAATGTCTTGGAATGGCCTAGTCAAAGCCCAGACCTCAATCCAATTGAGAATCTGTGGTATGACTTAAAGATTGCTGTACACAAGCGGAACCCATCCAACTTGAAGGAGCTGTAGCAGTTTTGCCTTGAAGAATGGGCAGAAATCCCAGTGGCTAGATGTGCCAAGCTTATAGAGACATACACCAAGGGACTTGCAGCTGTAATTGCTGCAAAAAGGTGGCTCTACAAAGTATTGACTTTGGGGGGGGGGGGTGAATAGTTATGCACGCTCAAGTTTTCTGTCCCTTTGTCTTATTTCTTGTTTGTTTCACATTAAAAAACCCTGCCTGGTGTTCAGAGATCTTTAACTACACCAGTTAGAGTTTTGGAGCCATTTAGTTTTGGAGCCATTAGGTGTATGAAAGTCAATATTTATTAAAGAACATATTATTTTGTGAAATTGATATTACTTCATGGGCTTTCAGTAATGTGCTATCATTAGAGAAGTATGCTTGTTTGACAGTGTAAAGTTAGAATTAGGAGACATTGGAAATCAAATGTGTTATTGTAGATGAGTATTTGACAAAATGACGGTAGTGTATTTTTTTCACAGCTGAATGATGTAACCCACTTCCCAATTGGAGAGTTGTTGGTGTTATCTTATGGTGGTATCTATCTCCAGACTACACCATCTGGAAGTAAGTGTTGGTGTTATCTTATGGTGGTATCTATCTCCAGACTACACCATCAGGAAGTAAGTGTTGGTGTTATCTTATGGTGGTATCTATCTCCAGACTACACCATCAGGAAGTAAGTGTTGGTGTTATCTTATGGTGGTATCTATCTCCAGACTACACCATCAGGAAGTAAGTGTTGGTGTTATCTTATGGTGGTATCTATCTCCAGACTACACCATCAGGAAGTAAGTGTTGGTGTTATCTTATGGTGGTATCTATCTCCAGACTACACCATCAGGAAGTAAGTGTTGGTGTTATCTTATGGTGGTATCTATCTCCAGACTACACCATCAGGAAGTAAGTGTTGG
Source organism: Oncorhynchus tshawytscha (assembly GCF_018296145.1). Classification (NCBI taxonomy): domain Eukaryota; kingdom Metazoa; phylum Chordata; class Actinopteri; order Salmoniformes; family Salmonidae; genus Oncorhynchus; species Oncorhynchus tshawytscha. The sequence goes on from NC_056441.1 coordinate 27,266,252, forward strand.
TGTTATCTTGCGGTGGTATCTATCTCCAGACTACAACATTTGCATTTGGCCTAATTATTTTTTAGCTAGAGTTAGCAGCTGGGGTTGGGAGACTTTGGGGGAATCTGGATAAGTAAAACTATTGACTCTTCTGGCTGCAACAAAATGTTGGGTTGAGTTGGGCAATCAAAAGGAAAAATCTGTCATCTTGTCTTAGGAGTATGATCCCTGAGAAACACGTAGTAGCTTATGTTTGAGCAATGTGCAATGCACACGGCTGATTGGGAACTATTCAAGGGGCTATTGGTACCAGAATCTGAAAATGGATGCTATGACTTGGAGCGTTTTCTTCATAATAAATAGTCAGGTAAATTAGATGTTTTTGTAGCCAGATTCCAAATCACAGTTTGGTAACTAACACCTACATTTTAGGTGTACAGTTTTGCACTTTTGAACTAGACTTCTTTCTGCGTTGAATAACTTTCTCTATCATGTTAATGTTTGTTGTTATTGTTGACGAAGTGAAACTGGTCGCTATGAGAAATGTGCCCCTTTAATACGACCAAACCCTAAGCTTTGTTTCCAACTTGATCATCCATCATCCATCTGGATGAAATAAGTGATTAAAACCTTGCTTTTTAGCTGTTTGGTTCTCTCCCTTTGACAGTAATGTTTTTAGATTATAGTGGGCGGAGAGAGACTGTTTCTGCCATCTGTCTTCATGATGTCATTTCATTTGGTGTGTGTGTCCATGTGTGCGCACACTGTGTGTGTGAAAAAGAGAAAGAAGGAGAGATAGAGACTACCCCTCAGGTGGGTTTGTCTGTCTGTCTGTCTGTCTGTCTGTCTGTCAGTCACCTAATCTTTTCTTTTTTCTTCTTTCAGGTCCTCTTGAGTGAGGACACAGACATCCAACAAAAAGTCCTGAAAACTGGATCTGAAGACCTGAAACAAGGACGGGCTCAACCCAGTATCTGAATACCGGACAACAGGGACTATCTGAGGGGACTGGCTCAGAGACTCAGAGGGCAGAGTTGTTGACTCTGGGAGCCAACAGAGCTCCAAGATGGGAAGCTTCTTTGGCTCAGGATGGAAAAGGACTTCCTCATTACCGCATGACAATTCACAGTTGTTGCCCAGGATCTGTTGAATGAATGGCTTGACCCTAGTAAGTACTAAGTATGAGTACAGACAGCCTTAACTCCAGTACAAGACAGATATAACTAAGGAACAAAATACTCATCATACATCAATCCCAGAGTCCGTTGAATGAACAGGCTAGACCTGCGTAGCCTGCCCCGGGCGGAGGGATCCCAGGTGTCTACCTGAGGTTTTTGTTCCGTTTTATGGAGGCGTTGCACAGCTGCAGCCACTTGCCGACTGGGGAGCAGTCCAGAGGTCATGACCAGCCTCAGCCAGAAGAGTCTGCTCTCCCTCTCGCAGACCCTGAGCCTCCCAAATCTCCCTCCTCCCAGAACAATCAACTGCAGACACAACAGACTCGCTCCAAACAAGGAGGCCCTCAACATCAACAACAACAACACCACAAACTGCCTAATAAGAGGGAGCGCAAGCGTCTCCGACATCAGAGGAAAAGTGTTGATTCAGACACCCCACTGTCGGAAGAGGGTAAGCATGCAACGGCAGAGGCAACACAGACTAGAGTGTCACAGACACCGTCTGGGGGGACCCCGGCAACTCCCTCCTTATCAACCACCTCCACCCAGTCTACAGAGGCTCCTGCCACAGAGGAGAACCAGGAGGGCACCCTTAAGCAGAAACGGGAGCATAAGCCTGGAAAACCTGGGAAATATGTGTGTTCTTACTGCGGCCGTGCCTGTGCCAAGCCCAGCGTCCTGCAGAAACACATCCGATCCCACACTGGAGAGAGGCCCTACCCCTGTGCTCCCTGCGGATTTTCTTTCAAGACCAAGAGCAACCTCTACAAGCACCGGAAGTCCCATACCCACAGGGTGAAGGCCGGCCTCGCCTCTGGAGAGCCCAGTGCTTTAGAAGAACCAATGCCCGTGTCAGAAGATGAAACCAGACAGCCATCGTCTGCTGCCTCCTCTATCTTGGAGAGACTTGGCAGTGTAGCCAATGAGAAGATGCTTGAAGACACAGAGAGGTCTAAAGAGCAGTCCAGTGGGATGGACAACTCCTACGCCGTCAAGAAGAGGCTGGCCATGCGTTTGAGCCGAGGGAAACGTGGCCCCCTAGGCTCGTCTGACTCGATCAGTTCCTCGTTGGGTATGGCGAGTATAGGGAGCAGAGGCAGCACAGAGTCTGGCTATTTCTCTCGCTCTGAGAGCACTGAGCAGTCGCAGGACATCCCACCCAATGCAACAAGTGCCAAAAGCTACGCAGAGATCATCATGGGGAAATATGGCCGCCTGGGCCACCTCCAGAGGATGTCCCGGCATCAGGACCAGCAGCCTTCTGGAAGCCAGGGACAGCAGGAGAAGAGCAGCCCGTTCACAGTGCCCAAGAAGCAGGTCATTGACCACATCACCAACCTCATCACCATCAACGAGGCTGTGGTGGACACAAGTAAGATAGACAGCGTTAAGCCCAGGAGGTTCTCTCTGCCTAGGAGAAGTAGCAATGAGTCTAGCTCTAAGGTTACTCTATCTCTGAAAGAGACACCGGTAGTCCACCACAGCACCAAAAACCCTGGAGACTCAGGTTTTAAGAGCAGCGGTTCCATCACTATGGGAGTTCCGTGTGAGAAGTTCCATCATCACCAGTCACTACACGTGGATTCAACGGCAGGCCTGTCACCCACTTCCATGGCTCCTCTTCTGAGAAGCCTCTCTATGCCCTCTGCTGCTAGTTCAACTGATGCCTCCTCTGACGTCTTCCCACGAAACTTCCGCCTTAGCCAATCTTTCGATGAACGGTCTGAAACACAGTCTCGCCGCACTGGGATGCTACGACGCCAGCCTGCTATCGAACTACAACCCGGTGCTGAATTGACTAAAGAGGAACATAGTTTACACAGTAGCTCCAACACGCTCTACAATCACAATATGTCCACCGTGCCTCCTGATCACAAGCAATGTCAACCAGAGCCGTACGAGTGTGAGACCTGTGGCGTTAGATGTAAGAACTGGGAAGGTTATAAGGCACACAAGAGAAGTCTTTGTATAGCACGACTTCCCCAAGAGAGTCTTGGTACAACAATATGCCAGCTGGACCATTCACAGTTGATACACTATCCGATTAGCAAACCAGGGGCTTTGGCAATGCGCAAGAGAAGGAAAGAGGAGAGTTTTGAATCTGATGATCCATCCTCTCCTGTGTCTTTATCCATACCCACCTTCTCCACGTCGGTGCAAGGCAGAGACAGAAAAAGTGTAGCATGCAATAGAAACTCATGGCCATGGGTAGAGCAGGAGCGTGGAGACACATCAAAATGTTTCTCAGTGATTCAGCATACTAGTTCATTTGAGAAACAGGACCCTTTGTTTACAGACAGTCAAGGTACAGAGGAGGCGCATTTTAGTTTTCCATCCCATGAGGATGTGTCTCAGAAACAACTGCAGGAACACTCGTCCAAACCAACACCTCGCAAACTGGTGCGCCAACACAATGTTCAAGTCCCGGAGATATTCATCACTGAGGATTCCAACACCAATGTTATTGAGTCTGTTCAGACACAGTCAGAAACGACATCCATAATGCCTAAACAGACTGAGAGGACAGACGAGTTCCAGTGGCCACAGAGGAGCCTCACCCTGTCTGGGGTCCCCATCGAGAAGCTGCCCCCGAAGAAGAAACGTATTCGTCTGGCCGAGGCCGCCCAGTCTTCAGGGGAGTCCATGTCCAGCTTTGACTCCATCTCCCTGCCTCGCAGCCCCAGCCAGGACAGCTGTGCATCCCACGCCTCTAGCCGCTCTGCATCCTTCGAGGAGTCCACCAGACCTGGAGACATGGAGACCCTGGCTGGGACACCATTGAGGAGGTCTAGGGCCCCTAACATGTTGACCGTCCCAGGGCTGCATCTTCACAAAAGGGAGATGCGGCGGTCGGTCTCAGAGCAAGCACCTCACGACCCACAGCAGCAGTCTGTCCTGATGGCGATGTTGGAGATGCGAAGCAAGTCCTTTGACTACAGCAGTTTGTCCCCTGAGCGCTCCGCGGCCGGCTGGAGTGACAGACGCAAATGTCTCCTCATGAGACACACTGCGGTCAAGGACCCAGAGGAGGAGCAGCCTGCCAAACCTGCAGAACTAAAGCGGAACCCCAGTTCCTCCATTTCTGCCAAACACACAGCACTAAAGGTGAACAATCCTTCTCACTGCAGCCCCAGTCCTGACCCTGTCAGTCCCAGCACTTCTTCCAAACTAAGCCCAGGTCCTCGACACCTTAGTGCGACTGCTGGTTCCCCTCTGTCAGGAGAACCCACATCATGTAACCCTGTACAAACTCTTTGCCAAGAGCCCCCCTCACAATGGAAACTGGGTCAAAGTATTAATTTGACTGGACATTGCTCTGAAGTCCTACCCTCAAAGAAATCTGTAGAATCTCCTGACCGCCTCCAGAGGGACCCATCACCTCTCTGTTCAGGGAAACCTCTAATTATCTCCCTCCGTCCTGTCCACACCTACATCCATCCTGCCCAACCCCGTCCCGTCTACCCTCCCCACCCCCTCTCCACCCAGTGCCCATTAGGGATAGCTAGGGCCCACTACCTTCCAATGTCCACAGGCCTGAAGCTGGAGATACCAGTCCCAATTCACAGTCATGATGGACCTTCAGAGTTTGTAACACATCCTCCGCAGATCCTCCACCCTCACCCTAACATCTCACGTAGCCCAGAGTTACTCCGGCCCTCTATATCACCAGCAGTAGCAGTAGTCCGGCTACAGGCAGACACCAACACCCTAGCCAGTGCCATATACACCACTCTGTCCCAAACCACAACATCTAGGTCCCAGGAACCTGTGTGTTCTGGGTTAAACAGTGGCCATAGAAATTCCCCAATGCCTGAACATAACAGCCACCTGGTCATGTCTCTGCCTGTAAGTAGCAAGATGTTGTCTGGGAATCTGCTACCAGTCAGCCAGTTGGCTCTGCCTCCAGGCAACCACTTGGCTTTGCCTCTGCCTTCAGGCAGCCAGTTGTGGTCTGATGAGGGTTGTAGATCTCCGGGCTCAGGGAGCAACAAGCGATTGTTGTCCCCTTCAAACAGTGTCGATTTCAGCCCTGAGTCCAAACAGCAGCAGAAACGAGTGAAGGAGGAGGAAGAAGAGGAGAGTTGTGTAGGAAACGTAATCGTGGAAACATCCACAAAAGAAGAAAAGGTTGAGATTCCAACATGTTTACCGAGGGTGTGTACTCCAATAAGTCCAGAAAGACCTTCATATCCGACCCTCCAGTCCACCACCTCTCACAGCTGGTGTTATCTGAACTACATCAAGCCAAACCCCTCCACCTCCACCTCGACTGACCACCAGCCCTCAGTGTACTCCTCTTGGTCTACCAGCGAGTATGACCCCAACCCTCCAGGCCTCTCCAGCAAGACAGCCCTGTCCCTGTTGGACTGCAAGCAGAGGGTCTGCCCCACCATCTACACCATGTCTCCCATGTCATCCACCCCGGCAGAGACCCCACCAGAGCCCACCGGCATGAAGACGCCATGCCATTCTGAGGTAAAGAGACTTTACTGGAGGCCTCCTCATAGAATGGTCCATGTGAAATTTGCAGTACTGTATGTATTTATTTAGCCTTGTCCCATACTGTACTATGTGCTGTAGTTTTTTACTTTATTTTGTATATGACCCAATACACTCAATACAGTTTGGCCTTATTTCTCATTTCAAGCATGTAGGCCTATATTGTAGATTGTAATGCCACAGTATAATTTAGATAAGTGCTGAAACACATAAGTTATGATGAATCCCCCCATCCCTGTCTCCTTGGCCTAATCTTGCTGGAGCAGGGTTGGTGAATTTGCCCTGCATGTCTCTCTCGAGTGTAGGTACATGCCACTCAGCCCGGCCACAGCCACCGTGTCGAGACAACAGAGCAAGAGCAGTCCGCAGAGGACAAGGAGCTAAAGAAAGAACGAGAGGAGGAGGAAGAGAAGGAAGAGGAGGAAAAAGAATCAGAGACCCAGTCAACCAGCAAATGTAGAGAACCTCCAACTGGAATCTGGATCTGTGAGGGAGGGTGAGTAGGCTAGGACTGATTACATTATACTTTTGAAATAAGACTTAAACATTTAAAGATGCAAAGCATTATTGGCTTTACATTCATAGAGACATGAGAAACGACACTCAGCCTTACAGGTTTTGCTCTATACGGTACAAGGCATGCTACTGTAAGCTACAAGTCATAGACAGTGAGGGTATTGGGTCTCTGTGTTGTGTATGGAGAGCTGTGAAATGTTGTCGTTCCCCTCTGCAGGACATGAGGGGCTAAGGGTTGTCTGTCTGACTACACCAACAGAGCCCGTCTGTTGAGTGGCCCTTGCCAGGAAATGACCAACAACTACCCAGCTTCCTCTACTGTACCCTGTGTAGAAGCTCAGTTACACCCAACACAGTCAATGGTTCTGGTCATTCAGCTGTAGAGGGAAATAGTGGCCAATTTCATTCCCGATTTCATTCCCATTTTAGATGGTGATTGATTGAATGAATGAGAACCTTGAGTCTACTTACATGATTTCTCTGTGCATCTGGGGTTATGTGTATCTATTTGTAGACAGAGAACAAGAGGGGCACTATTTTCAGAGGAGAGAGTGGAAGGTGTTTGATACTAACTCTGCTTCTCTAGTGATGGGACTTATGTAGGATGTGTCAGATAGGAGAGAGAGAGAGCTCTGAGAGCCCGAGAGCGCTCTGATTCATCTGTCTTCATTTACAGTAATCCACACAGCTAGATCGAATCACACTGTTATGAAGCAGACATAACTGAAACTCCTGAGAACACTCGGTCTCCTCCATCATATCTGTGAATGTGCTACTGAGGTGCCATCTGTGTGTTCCTCTGCATCTCTCTGAGTACCGCTGGGAACCTGTTGTTGTTGTTGTCGTGACTCAGGTTCACAGCCTTCTTCTCATCAGTCACAACCCAGCTAGCACATAACGTTCTGGGAACCATATGTTTCTTTGAGCTTGGTGAGAGTGTGTTTGTCCAATCGTTCTTTTTCATACAACCTTCCCATGACCTTCTGGGAATAGTGCAGAATAGTTGCTTGGCTTTGGAACATTCGCAGCACATTTAAGGAACTTGACAAAAAAAATGTCTTTATTTTTCTTGTTATTTCATTAATTGAACAGAACGTTTCCTAAACATTCAAACATGGTTACATTCAATTTCAATCTTGGTAATGTTCTAGGAACATTTTCCTACTGGTTTGACATTGGGAATGTTCTTAAATAGTTCAGAGAACGTTAAGAAACAATGTTCTTCTGTGGGAAACTACAAGTAAACTTTAGTAATGTTCAGAGAACATTCTAGTGTTATTTAAACGTCTCAGATAAGCTTCCCATAGTTGGCACAAGGGCAAGTGCCCCGTCAGCATTGTCCTGTTTATCATTTTTTCAGATGTTAAATTAAAACCCCTTAGAGTCGATTGACGCACCCGTGCGTCACACCGTGATGTCATTTTGAATATCTACCTGTGTGTTTATGCTAGAGATTTACAGTGGCTGCAGCTCAATCCCCTCTTTCTGCCGATATAAAGTTTCTACCTACTTCATAACATGGGGCTTTTAAAAGCTGTGTTTTTCTACAGTTGAGAGGATCCGGACAAGAAAATCGTCGCCAAATCGTCTGTAGAACCCAAACCGTTAAGGGTTACAAACTAAGGAGATGAAAGAGGAGACTCTCATGAACTCGACAGTGTGGTTTGTTTTGCTCTACGACATCCGCAAGCTTTACGGCAGTCGTCTGACCTCTCTGATGCAGACATCCTAATTTCAAAGATGTCTTCTCACAAAAGCAACTGTCCGGACCGAACTGTTTGAGCTCACTAATATATCAACAGGGGTTCTAAAATTCCAAATCAAATAGCGAAATTATCCATTTTATGACCATCCTAAAACAATTTAAAAAATGTGCTTAGTAGATATTGCGATCTAAGGGTTTAGACCAACAGGGTCTTCACTTTTAAGCCCACGTTTTATCATAATCATTTATAAAAAAAGATCTGTCAGCTGTATTTTGCAGAGGGGGCACACTGACTGGACCAGGCAAAGAGTACCCCCCACCCCTTCAAGATATGTCGCCTATTGATTCCTTCTTGATTAATAAATAAAACTGTAATACAGCCACCTAGCAATTTTATGAAGTTGACTTTAACTAGTCAGCTAAATAGGTTCCCAATCTCCCAAACTCATAACTAGCTACCAAGCCATTTCAGGCTGTCAATCAAGTTAGAGTAGCTTGTCTAACTATCTTACACCTCAGCTCCACTATAAGCGTTGCGTTGCCATCAGCGTTGTGTCAATGAGACGTTCTACTTACTACACGTTGTTTTGAGAACTGTGAGGAGCAGAGGGGAAGCGCGTCTTTATTCTATTGTCCCCTACCGTACCATATTCATTATTTATGCGTAAGTACAATAGCTTTGGTCAAGTTTTTCACAAGTACTCATTCAATTGTTGCTAGTGCTTGTACTAAATGATCTTCCAATTACACAAGTTGCTTTTGTTTACATTGTGAACCAACTCAATGTAGCTAGTTAGCTAGAGTTTCTGCTAGCTAGTAGCTTCTTCACACATCTTAGTACAATAACCAGTGATGTATAGTCGAGGCCATATGCAACCAAAATAAACTGTATTTCTCATGATTTCAATTCACAAGATGGAATGAACGCATGCGTCAGCCTTCGAGAATTGAGCCATCGAGAATTGAGCCTTCGAGAATTGAGCCATCGAGAATTGAGCCATCGAGAATTGAGCCATCGAGAATTGAGCCTTCGAGAATTGAGCCTTCGAGAATTGAGCCTTCGAGAATTGAGACTTCGAGAATCGAGCCTTCGAGAATTGAGACTTCGAGAATTGAGCCTTCGAGAATTGGATGCAGTATAGCAGCTTTTATTGATTTTAAAGGAAAAATTTCCTCGATGGCTGACGGCAATGCCGGACGCCCGATGGCTATTGTGTAGCAGGGCCATTAACTGGCATCCCTGCTAGTAAGAAAATACTAAAATTGTCAAGAGGTATGCTTAGATAACCTATACAGAAAAATAGACATTTGTGACCTAGAATAAGGCATAATGATTATGCCTTTAGATTGCAGGAAATGTCTGTAAAGGTGTTTGAAAAATGTACGGAGCCGTCCACCAGACCACCTCCCCTCCATCCTCATGTACTTCGCGCCCCTTTTAAATAATGGGTGCATGACGCCCCTGCTCAGAACGTTAAGAAATCCTTCTTTTAAAAACCACGAGAAAACTTTTGTAACATTCAAGAGAATGTTCTATTAATGTTATTTAAAAATGTATACAGTCCGTTCTCAACATCAACAAAACGCTCTCTAGCCTCTAACTTGTTACGTGTGTTCAGGTGTGTTGGCCGCGCCCACTAATTGGTCACACATTCAGGAAGTTATTCAAAAAACTCCAAATAACCTGTAATTTCCATTCTCAGAGCGTTAATAAAAACTCCCAGGAAATCTTTCAAGGAAACAGAGTAAAACATTCTAAGAATAGGCTAAATGTCCACTTCTGTTCTCAGAACTTTTAAAAATGGTTCAGTTTTACCGGTCAGGAAATGTATTGCTTCGTTCCCACAACCAATGTGAAACCAAAAACATACATTCCCACAACTTCCAATAAGCCCAATGTGCTACCTGGGAATGACTCATCTCTCTTCCCTGCTGTGCTGTGTGGAGCTCTGAGTCCGCCAATTCCATCTGTTCGGGCCGTTGTGTGTGTGTTGGATGATAAGACAAAGCAGTGAACAAGAGGAAGTCAAACAATGACCTTTCAGTATGGCTACATTTCGGGGGAGTGAAGGCTGAGTGAGGGAAGATTTAGTGTAGGCTGTCTCTCTGAAGATAAAGCTAGGGGCAGGATCTGTGAATGGGTGTCAGAGTAAGCTATGAATTGCGTGGGTTGGTGGCCATCAATATGCCTACATGCTGTATATCAGTCCGGCATGTGGGATTTTTTGTCAGTGGGCATGTACACACACATGCATCGACACACACACACTCACACACACATTTGAAATACTTTATTTGAATCACATTACATCATAAAAGATTCAAACATAATTCAAACAGATGCCCATAACGGCTGAAACAGAGTGGTACGTTCTCCTCCACACAGCTAGGCGGTCCATAACAGCTGAAACAGAGTGGTACGTTCTCCTCCACACAGCTAGGGGGTCCATAACAGCTGAAACAGAGTGGTACGTTCTCCTCCACACAGCTAGGCGGTCCATAACAGCTGAAACAGAGTGGTACGTTCTCCTCCACACAGCTAGGCAGTCCATAACAGCTGAAACAGAGTGGCTGACAGTTCTCCTCCACAGCTAGGCAGTCCATAACAGCTGAAACAGAGTGGTACGTTCTCCTCCACACAGCTCGGCGGTCCATAACAGCTGAAACAGAGTGGTACGTTCTCCTCCACACAGCTAGGCGGTCCATAACAGCTGAAACAGAGTGGTATGTTCTCAGCTCCACACAGCTAGGCGGTCCATAACAGCTGAAACAGAGTGGTACGTTCTCCTCCACAGCTAGGCAGTCCATAACAGCTGAAACGCTCCATAACAGCTGAAACAGAGTGGTACGTTCTCCTCCACACAGCTAGGCGGTCCATAACAGCTGAAACAGAGCAGTACCTTCTCCTCCACACAGCTAGGCAGTCCATAACAGCTGAAACAGATAACAGCTGAAACAGGTGGTACGTTCTCCTCCACACAGCTAGGCGGTCCATAACAGCTGAAACAGAGCGGTACCTTCTCCACACAGCTAGGCGGTCCATAACAGCTGAAACAGAGTGGTGCCTTCACCACACAGCTAGGCGGTCCATAACAGCTGAAACAGAGTGGTGCCTTCACCACACAGCTAGGCGGTCCATAACAGCTGAAACAGAGTGGTACCTTCTCCACACAGCCAGTGGTGGAAAACGTACCCAATTGTCATACTTGAGTAAAAGTAAAGATGCCTTAATATAAAATGACTCAAGTAAAAGTGAAAGTCACCCAGTAAAATACTACTTGAGTAAAAGTCTAAAAGTATATGGTTTTAAATATGTTTAAGTATCAAAAGTAAATGTAATTGCCAAAATATACTTAAGCATAAAAAAGGAAAAGCATAAATAATTTCAAAGACCTTATTTAAGCAAACCAGGCAGCACCATTTTCTTGTTGTTTGAATTTACGGATAGCCAGGGGCACACTCCAACACTCAGACATCATTTACAAACGAAGCATTTGTGTTTAATGAGTCCTCGTGATCAGAGGCAGTAGGGATGACGAGGGATGTTCTCTTGATAGGTGTGAATTGGACCATTTTCCTGTCCTGCTAAGCATTCAAAATGTAACAAGTATTTTTGGGTGCCAGGGAAAATGTATGGAGTAAAAGCACATTATTTTCTTTAGGAATGTAGTGAAGTAAAAGTAGTCAAAGAATAATAATAGTAAAGAATAGATATCCCCAAAAACGACTTAAATTGTACTTAAAGTATTTTTTTTGCTTAAGTACTTTATGCCACTGCACACAGCTAGCCTGCCCATAACGGCTGAAACAGAGCACTACCTAGCCAGTTGTTTTGGCTACTCTTAGTCAGGCCTGCCTAATCTAAGCCTATGTAAATGGCCAAGACTGCCAAGTTTCAATGCCACCAACTTGCATTTGTATCTTAGGCTGTCCAAGCGTGATATGAGGGACTGGTATTTAAGGAGCTTTTAAGAAAAGGCCTGCTCCATTTTTAAAGTTGTTTTATTTAACATTTATTTAACTAGGCAAGTCAGTTAAGAACAAATTCTTATTCACCAAAACAGCCTATGTAACAATGCAACAATGATATGGTTTCATGAAAGCTCTACATTGAACCCCTTTAAGGACATCGCAACACCTGTCGCATTCAGTCAAAATTTAGTCAAAACATTGCTTTTAAGGCACCAAACAGTGATTAAGTTGAGAAAATGAAGCATGTTAGCTATCATTGTAATTACCGATCACATTCATAGAAAGACGTTTTTGTTTTCTGTTTATTTGGAGCAGCTGGTCTGAGCCCAGGGTTTCCTCCCTCTCTGGTGTGTTTTTATTGGCTGGCTGTTCCAAACCCCAGCTGATGTTGCAGGCTCTCTGTGTTTGGACTGGGGCTGGGTGGTGGTGGTGGTGTGAGAGGGTGGTGATGAGGGTTAGAGTCCCACTGCAGGGCACCCACTTCAGCTTCACACAGAGGGGCTTTTATAACCCCAAACCAGAACATCCTCCACCCCAAAAGCACACACACGCACCCACCACACACACACACACACACACACACACACACACACACACACACACACACACACACACACACACACACACACACACACACACACACACACACACACACACACACACACACGCACAGGGGTGGACCCCCTAACCAACTGCCAGAGTGTGTGTTCACTGTGTAAGAAGGGTGTGTGCCAAACAGATACAGCAATAGATAGAAACATTAGAGCAGCGTGCAGGTGCTATATACAGTATATAGAACCAATGCTTTTATTGCAGCCATATGGACTGTGGTTTTCATCTGGGGTGGAAATGAACTTACCACTGAAAATTTGACCCGGGATTCAGATCCAAATATCTCAACTTTGGGTACTCTGTTCACTCAGGTTCCTCTCCATTCCTAGATGTTATTGAAAGAACACTAGCATCAATTCACAAGGTTTATGGTGGTAGCATTACCTGTACATAATAAAACACTAAAATATAACTAAAATTCTCTCTCTCTCTCTCTCTCTCTTGTCCGTCAGCTACAGGTCTAGTGAGGAGTATGTGTATGTGCGGGGTCGAGGCAGGGGCAGATATGTGTGTGAGGAGTGTGGCATCCGCTGTAAGAAGCCTAGTATGCTGCGTAAACACATCCGCCTGCACACCGACTCACGACCCTACGTCTGCAAGCACTGCAACTTCGCCTTCAAAACCAAAGGTGAGCTATGGATAGACAGGACTGCTGCCTTGTGGTTACAGATAGTCACAGGACTGCTGCCTTGTTGTGGTTACAGATAGTCACAGGACTGCTGCCTTGTTGTGGTTACAGATAGTCACAGGACTGCTGCCTTGTTGTGGTTACAGATAGTCACAGGACTGCTGTCTTGTTGTGGTTACAGATAGTCACAGGACTGCTGTCTTGTTGTGGTTACAGTTAGTCACAGGACTGCTGCCTTGTTGTGGTTACAGATAGTCACAGGACTGCTGCCTTACTGAGGTTACAGATAGTCACAGGACTGTGACTCCCTAGTGGGTATGGATAGGTGGATGGGTACTGAAATGGCTGCCTTATTGGGACAAGGCCTCTCTTTTAAAATAGATTTTGAAGGAAAAGTGTACCGTTGACCTGCTCAGAGTTGACATCTCTGTTCATCCAGTGTGTGGTTAGGGACGTCTTGTAATGATTCTCTGTTGTTCCAGGGAACCTCACCAAACACATGAAGTCCAAGGCCCACGGGAAGAAGTGCCATGATGGGCCAATGACTGGTTCTGAGGCAGAAGAAGGTCAGACGATGTTATATTGCTGTGTCTACATAAATAATATCCAATAATACTTTGTTATGTTGCCTAATTCTTACAATGACCCCCCCCCCCAGACTGCACAGTCTGGCCAGAGACAGGACAGGACGAGCACCGGTACTCTGACATCAGCGAAACTGAAGCAGACGACGATGACAACGAGTATGATGATGAAGATGATGATGATGGTGAAGAGGAGTCCTCGTCCCATGAAGACCCTTCCACCACCTCAACAAGCCACTTGAAGCCACCCAAACCCCCAGACCAGAACAGAACCACACCAGACCAGGACAGGACCAGACCATCTGGGTCAAGCCAGCCCAGCCAGCCTCAGAGGCTGAATCCCCAGGAGCCAAGCCTCTGTTACCCTGCTGGTTCCCCCAGCAAGAAGAGAGCTCTATTCTCTCGGAGGAGGCACCTGGACCCCTGTGGTCACCGCTCCCCATTGCACTGTCCATCACCAACTCCAGCCCTGTCTCCATCCCTATCCAATCAGCTTTCTCCTGCTCACTCCCTATCCCCTAGAGCGGACCTGGCCCCTCTCCGATGCCCTTCCCCCAAGCGTTACCTCTCCCCTGTCTTCTGCCATCCCTCCCCTCCACCTCTCTCATCCCTGTTTCCTAGGCATAACCTGTCCCCTGCCCCCTCCCACCCCTCCCCAACCTCCTCTCTGTCCCTGCTAGGTTGTCATGTCTCCCCCTCCCTAGAGAGACATCCATCCCCCCTAAGAGGCCTCTCGCCTGTCAGGCCCAAGTCCCCCAGCTCCCCTTCCCCTCAGGCCACCATCGCTGCTCAACACAGAGCCTGTCTGCCCAGAGACCCATCTTCAAATCCCCACAGGGACAGACCTGCTACGGCTACAAGCTCCAAGGCAAGGCTGGTGAGTATTTCACAGTCTCACTCTGTCACCCCTAGAACACAACACAGACACACTTTGTGTCTGACCTGTGGAAGACTGCTCGGCTCTCTTGTATTTTTGTTGCATAATTGAATTTAACATCTATAACGTGGGGACGGATTGGTTTGATAACCACAGTGCTGCTCACTCACCTGCGACGTGATCTGTCTCTGTTTGGTTAGCCGGTTGGGTTCAGAGATTAAATAAACACTTTTCTACACACAAAGCAGTTCCTGTGAGGGATAAACAGCCAAATACAAGTAAAATAAACATCCAAAACAAATATAGATACGTAGGGTGGTACATTCAGGGTTATTTTAAAGTCATACCTTTATAGGAAAAGGAAGGAAGGGTAACACTCTACTTTTATATGATTCAAACCGAACCAACAACACAAAACCTGAAAATAATGCAAGATGGTTCCCAAATAGACACAAATGTGTTTGTTCTGAGCAGTCTGTGAAAAAAACGAGTCACACACCTATCATTAGATGTCTGAGATTGTAACCACAAGGACTGTGCCATCAGCCTCTAAATGTGTTTCAATGTCTCAGTCAACTCACCTGATATAAACATGGTATGTTTCTTCACAAGTCGTGTTGACATTGTGGTTTGGTTGCGTTGTGGTTCTAACCTTTACACCCTTCCTTCCCCTCATCCCTACCAAGCTGAAGAGCTACTCTGTTCAGGAGGACGATGAGGTGCGTCTCCCTCTTCTGTCCCCCAGGACTAGACCATCCCGAGGGGGCCACGGTGGTGTCCTCAGCCACCTGCCTCTCCACTCTCAGCAGCTAGCCAAGACCCCCAACCTGATGATCCCCATTGGGGGGATCCACATGGTACAGCCCAGGACCAGTCGTCACTACAGCCTGGTGAATAGCCCCGTGGCATCACAGAACACCCCTACCCCGGCAAAGATGGACCGGTCCATGGCAGCCCAGAACACCCCTACTCCAGCAGAGATGGACCACTCCAGGACCAGGGGAGCTGGACTGGAAGAAGGGCCACTTAGTAGGCCTTCATCGCTGAAGCACCATCAAAACCCTCTGAAAGAGGCGGCTGGGCCTAGCACAAGCATGCACACCAGCTACCAGGACAACAGGGTAGGAGAGGGAGAGGCCGAGGGCAGACTTTCAGGACCTCTCCCAGACAAGGCAGGTACGGCCCATTTACAGGTGTGCTCCATGAGACCTGAGAATCATGGGAGTTTGAGTCAAAGGGAAGAAACTAAACTACTGTTCACTGGGACAGAGCTAGGAGGCAGCTCACACAGTCCAGGCGCCCAAACGAGCACTTTGTCCAAGGGAACCACACACACAGAAAGAGATACAGATACACACGTTAGAGGAGGAAGTCTTTTTCCAGTGACTAAACAAGGCCAAAAGATGCCATCTTCTTTCCAGACTAAACTCTGATAGGAAGGAGCACCTTTAGGGAACAGTGCAACAGACTTGTCTTGGGTACATCTGATATGGCAGCGTTTTTCCTACATAGGGGATACAGTGCCATATCAGACACAGACATGGTCTCAGAGCTAGAAGCAGTTCTGGTTTTGAGACTGAAGAAGACGGAAAGAATCCAAGTAGAGCACTCAGGAGCGTACGACTTCTGACTATAATGTGTAATTATATTATGTAATTATATGAATGATATATAGACACAGTTGAAGTCGAAAGTCTACATACACCTTAGCCAAATACATTAAAACTCAGTTTTTCTCAATTCCTGACATTTAATGCTTGTAAAAATTCCCTGTCTTAGGTCAGTTAGGATCACCATTTTATTTTAAGAATGTGAAATATCAGAAAAGTAGTAGAGATAATGATTTATTTCAGCTTTTATTTTTTTCATCACATTCCCGGTGGGTCAGAAGTTTACATACATTAAATTAGTATTTGGTAGCATTGCCTTTAAATTGCTCAAACGTTTCAGGTAGCTTTCCACAAGCTTCCCACAATAAGTTGGTGTGAATTTAGCACATTCCTCCTGACAGAGCTGGTGTAACTGAGTCAGGTTTGTAGGCCTCCATGCTCGCACACGCTTTTTCAGTTCTGCCCACAAATTTTCTATGGGATTGAGGTCAGTGCTTTGTGATGGCCACTCCAACACCTTGACTTTGTTGTCCTTAAGCCATTTTGCCACAACTTTGGAAGTATGTTTGGGGTCCATTTGGAAGACCCATTTGCGACCAAGCTTTAACTTCCTGACTGATGTCTTCAGATGTTGCTTCAATATATCCAAATAATTTCACCTGCCTCATGATGCCATCTATTTTGTTTAGTGCACCAGTCCCTCCTGCAGCAAAGCACCCCACAACATGATGCTGCCACCCCTGTGCTTCACAGTTGGGATGGTGTTGTTCGTCTTGCAAGCCTCCCCCTTTTCCTCCAAATGTAACAATGGTCATTATGGCCAAACAGTTCTATTTTTGTTTCATCAGACCAGAGGACATTTTTCCAAAAAGTACAATCTTTGTCCCCTTGTGCAGTTGCAAACCGTAGTCTGGCTTTTTTAATGGCGGTTTTGGAGCAGTGGCTTCTTCCTTGCTGAGTGGCCTTTCAGGTTATGTCGATATAGGACTCGTTTTACTGTGAATATAGATACTTTTGTACCTGTTTGCTCCAGCATCTTCACAAGGTCTTTTGCTGTTGTTCTGGGATTGATTTGCACTTTTCGCACCAAAGCATGTTCATCTCTAGGAGACTAGGCTGCATGGTCCCATGGTGTTTATACTTGTGTACTATTGTTTATACAGATGAATGTGGTACCCTCAGGCTTTGGAAATTGCTCCCAAGGATGAACCAGACTTGTGGAGATATACATTTTTTTTCAGAGGTCTTGGCTGATTTCTTTTGATTTTCCCATGATGTCAAGCAAAGAGGCACTGAGTTTGAAAGTGAAATATATGTGAAATAATCTCTTGAAATAATTGTTGGAAAAATGACTTGTGTCATGTACAAAGTAGATGTCCTAACCGACTTGCCACAACTATACTTTGTTAACAAGAAATTTGTGGAGTGGTTGAAAAACGAGTTGTAATGACTCCAACCTAAGTGTATGTAAACATCCGACTTCAACTGTATGTTAAATATGCAGTATATGTTTTGCAATCTTTTTTTACACTCTTCTTTTGTTTGATGTCATTGATGTTAATTTATTATTGATGTGCTCTTATGCAATTCTGTACTATCCTCTGTGAGAGCTGGAATGAAATGTAGATGATAAAGATTTTATTAAGTTCAACTCTTCCCTCATCAACACCTTTGATAACTCTAATACATTATACTACCCTTGAGGTGTTAATACTGTATGATTTACAGGTGTAGGATCTTAATTTGACCTATATTGTCTCAGATATATAATCCTCCAGCACCAGGATTTGAACGTTTAGACCATAATGTTGCTTGATCGGTGGTTAGGCTATTAGTTGGTCAAAAATAGGCTATGAGAAAAGTGCAATTCCATTAATATAACCGTGTATTAGTGTGGGTTTTCAGTGAATTCATGTAAATCACAAAGCTCATCTGCATTTCCTGTGGTGCTGGAAAATTCTCATCAACAAAAAGAGTGGTCAAATTAAGATCCTACCCAGGTACGATCAAATAGAAAGGTACTATAAATCTACTCACCCTGACCAGTATTTTGAAGTGCAATTTCTGTAAAGATTGTGGCTTGAAATGTCATTGTTAATGACTGTGATTATTTTTTGTTTAATGTTAAGCTGGAATCCTTAATGGTGAAACAGCCACGTCCGTTTGCGATATTACAACAATAAAGAAGTCACTGCAAACAATGTACACTTCTTTTCTTCTTCACTCGGTACATCGTTGGATGCGCGCTAGAACGGCGTGTTCTTTTACCACGCGGTGCGACGCTCTGCTTCGTCAACAAAACCAAAGCCACGACAGTGGCTCCGTTTCCCCACTGCGGATTCCATCTGTAAAGATTGTTCTTTAAAAAAAATTGTTATCTGTTTGTTTTGGAGAATCAGGGTCAGAATAATATCTTATTTTCTACTATCTTGTTGAGACAAAATATTGGAATAATAATACGCATTCGTGGTAGAAAAGCTTACTGCACTCATTGGATAGTCATACATGTATCTTGTTTGGATCATCTAATGTACATGGTGCAGTCTATATTTATTGTCATAAACACAGTAGTAACAGGTCGTTTTTATAAAGGAGGCAGTTTCCATATTTGTCATTTTCATGTATTTTGCCATTAAAACTCGTTTTTACAGATTTATAATGAAATGGTGTCCCTGTGTATGTTTTCTTTCAACCTAAATATTTTGGTTCTGTGTCATTCAAATGGATGATCACACAACAGCACTACCGTTTATCTTGAATTATATATCGCCACCTTGTGGCTGCTAGTGTTGAGTTATATCATTTCTAAAATGACAGACAGGAAATTCTCCATTGCAGTATTAACTGAGAAATGTCATGGTCAGTTTGGAATGTGTGTGTGTGTGTGGGGGGGGGGTTGTTGTGACCTACTAGATGATATCACAGGACAGGATGTTAGCATTATGTCACTCCTCTGAGAGAGATAATGATTTCTAGAAAACAAGAACAACAGCCAACATCAGTTTCTATGGGTTGGGGGGGGGTCACTCACTAGTCATTACATTTGTATATTTGAGTCATTCAGCAGACGCAATTTACAGTTAGTGCTTCAAGAGAATTAGGTGGGACAACCACATATCACAGTCAGACACTAGTCAGATACTATTCATGTACAATGCCATGGAGCAATTCAAATCCTTTAGAAGTTTGATTTCTATCTGCAACCCTCCAAATGTTGTCGTCTACTGAGTATTCTATCGCTCTATCCCAAATTGACCCCTGTAGTTTACTTCTTTAGCTATATCAAATCAAATTGTATTAATAAAGCCCTCTCTACATCAGCCAATGTCACAAATTGCTGTACAGAAACCCAGCCTAAAACCCTAAACAGATGTAGAAGGTGTATAAGCATGGTGGACCAGAACCTAGGAAGAAACCTAGAGAGGAACTATTTGACGTAATATGTAACCAATATGGTAATAGTGCCACCTTAAATGACAAGCTATATTGCTCGCCCCTATCTCCTTCTCTCAGGGTCTATGGGCTTGACTTGGGATAATGACTCAACTGCTATTAGCCCCTACCCCCTTTAAGCAATAAGTCCCGAGGAGGTGTGGTATATGGTCAATATACCACGGCCAAGGGCTGTTCTTATGCAGAGTGCCTGGACACAGCCCTTAGCCGTGGTATATTGGCCGTAGATCACAAACCCCCTCATTGCTATTATAAACTGGTTACCAACGTAATTAGAGCAGTAAATAAAAATGTTTTGTCATACCCGTGGTATACAGTCAGCTATACCACAGCTGTCAGCCAATCAGCATTCAGGGCTTGACCCACACAGTTTATAAATAGATATAACATAGTAATAGCACCACTAGCCAGTTGGAATTGGTGCTATATTGTGTACACCTATCCACTTCTCTCAGATCTACACTAGTGTATAGGGGGCATAGGGGTTATATGGGTTGATTTGGTATGGGACAACTACAGTATACCCTGGAGTTACTTGGGTGTTTCAGGCTGTTTCTTTGTCTCACTATGAGGACAATGTCTCTGTCAGCCACTAGATGTCACTAGTATCAAGCCACTGGAGACCGATGCTCGGGACTGCAGTTTGCTGAAAACGATGACGTCATGTAGTTAAGATATTAGTCATCAGTCCCGACTGTATTTCCACCAGAAATTGACATAAAGCATAATTGACATGATTATACATTTCCAATTGTTTCATCCATGCTTGCATTTCAATCTACATATTCCCAATGTAATGTATTATTGGTAATGCAGGAGAGTCATTCAAATGACAACACGTCGAAATTAAATAATGAAATAATTATTGCAGAGGAAATTTGACCATCATATTTATTTTCAGAGACAGGGACATGTAGTGAATAGGTCATTCTGGCTATCACATATATACTGTATAGAGTATATTTTCAGTATAAGTCTACATGGATGGAAAGAGCAGGAGCCACACATCATTTGTATGGCATATTATCCATTCTCTCCTCGCCAATTACTAAGGAAATGCCTTGCACCCGAGGGAGGTGTTGAAGGGACATACTGATGTGTTTAAATGTGTGTTGAATCTCATTATATGAATTCCTCATCTAACAGTTATAACATGGAAGATTCAAGTGTTAGTTCTTGGCCATGCTATTCATTAGGTCATTGAGGTTGTTCAGTGAGATGGGCCGTGCTCCAAACATTCATACTAGCATACCGCCTAAGTAATGTATTGGGCACACATTCTATCTAAATATGCTTGTATGGACATTGGAATGTAATCATAGCAGTGAACCAGATTGTACCAATACATCTGGCTGGCTAGAGCTAGAAGTTAGTTACACTTTCACATATGTTTATAGTTTCTGTGGAGTGATACCAGCATTGAATTGCCCCTGGGCAGCCTAGTTAGTGCCCTTGAATTGCACATTGCAGAATATCACCACGGAAACACCTAAACTATCATAAAACATTTGTTTTATTTTTGGGGTGGGTGTTGATCCAAAACTTTGAGTCAGAAGCTGCAATTGTTTGATTTCTTTGAAGGTGTAGTAATTCACAGATAGGTATGTGGTATGATATGCCAGTGGATATGTTGGATATTATAGTCAGAGTTGGTTTATAATACTGGCTTGATATTGAATTTGTTATGGTTTCAAGATTCAGCCCTCACTTTAAAATGGCCTGTTTACATTCTTTACCCTGTGTCATCTCCACATAACTCACACCAATGGAATTGACAGGAAAAGGAAAAGGAAGAGAGGGGGGGTAGTCTGCACTCTGTCCTTTAAAGGCAGGTAGGTGTGTGTTTTAATTGTTTCCCCAACCCCCCCGAAACCCCAACCCATAGAAACTGATGTTGGCTGTTGTTCTTGTTTTTTAGAAATCATTATCTCTCTCAGAGGAGTACGACATAACGCTAACATCCTGTCCTGTGATATTATCTAGTAGGTCACAACCCCCCCACACACACACACATTCTGAACACATTCCAACCTGACCATGACATTTCTCAGTTAATACTGCCATGGAGAATTTCCTGTCTGTCATTTTAGACATTATTTAACTCAAGCCTACGTGCTGTTATCTTCCCTCTCAGTATGCAAATAATATTAAGGGGGTTTTATTGGGTGCAGGCAGATTAGTAATTTTGCAGATACTCAAACGCTGTACAGTATTGACTGATACGGAGCATTCAAATGCTCATTTATGAGTCAAATATCATTTTATGAGTCAAATATATCAAGTGTCAAAGATAATGACTGTCCACCTACACTACATGGGCAAAAGTATGTGGACACCCCTTCAAACTAGTGGCTTCGGCTATTTCAGCCACACTTGTTGCTGACAGGTGTATAAAATCGACAAACAGCCATGCGATCTCCATAGACAAATGTTGGCCATAGAATAACCTACACTGAAGAGCTCAGTGACTTTCAACGTGGCACCGTCATAGGATGCCACCTTCCCAACAAGTCAGTTTGTCAAATTTCTGCCCTGCTGGAGCTGCTCCGGTCAACTGTAAGTGCTGTTATTGTAAAGTGGAAACCTCTAAGAGCAACAATGGCTCAGTCCGGAAGTGGTAGATCACACAAGCTCAGAACGAGACCGCCGAGAGCTGAAGCTTGTAAAAATCATCTATCCTCGGTTGCAACACTCATCACCGAGTTCCAAACTGCCTCTGGAAGCAACGTCAGCACAACAACTGTTCGTCAGGAGCTTCATGAAATGGGTTTCCATGGCCGAGCAGCCACACACAAGCCTAAGATCACAGTGCACAATGCCAAGCGTCAGCTGGAGTGGTGTCAAACTCGCCGCCATTGGACTCTGGAGCCGTGGAAATGTGTTCTTCGGGCCTCCCGAGTGTCGCAGTGGTCTAAGGCACTGCATTGCAGTGCTAACTGTGCCACTAGAGATTCTGGGTTCATGTCCAGGCTCTGTCGCAGCCGGCCGCGTCTGGGAAACCCATGGGGCGGCACACAATTGGACCAGCGACGTCTGGGATAGGGGAGGGTTTGGCTGGCAGGGATGTCCTTGTCCCATCGTGCACTAGTGACTCCTGTGGGGGACCGGGCACAGTGTATGCTGACACGGTCGCCAGGTGTACGGTGTTTCCTCTGACACATTGGTGCGGATGGCTTCTGGGTTAAGTGGGCATTGTGTCAAGAAGTAGTGCGGCTTGGTCGGGTTGTGTTTCGGAGGGCGCATGGCTCTCAACCTTCACCTTTCCCGAGTCCGTACATGAGTTGCAGCGATAAGACAAGACTGTAACTACCAATTGGATACCATGAAATTGGGGATTCCAATTTGAGGTGATAAATCATCGGGCAGTCCTACGGACAAATTTGGGTTTGGCAGATGCCAGAGGAACGCTACCTGCCTGAATGCATAGTGGCAACTGTAAAGTTTGGTGGAGGAGGAATAATCATTTGGTGCTGTTTTTCATGGTTCGGGCTAGGCCCCTTACTTCCAGTGAACTGAAATCTTAACGCTACAGCATACAATGACATTCGAGAGGATTTTGTGCTTCCAACAGTTTGGGGAAGGCTCCTATCCTGTTTCAGCATGATAATGCCCCCGTGCACAAAGCAAGGTTCATACAGAAATGGTTTGTCGAGATCTGTGTGAAAGAAATTGCCTGGCCTGCACAGAGCCCTGACCTCAACCCCATCAAAGACCTTTGGGATGAACTGGAATGCCGACCGCGAACCCAGGCCTAATTGCCTAATTTCAGTGCCCGACCTCATGAATGCTCTTGTGGCTGAATGGAAGCAAGTCCCTGCAGCAATGTTCCAACTTCTAGTGGTAAGCCTTCCCAGAAGAGTGGAGGTTGTTATAGCAGCAAAGGAGGGACCAACTCCATATTAATGCCCATGATTTTGGAATGAGATGTTCAACGAGCAGGTGTCCACTTTTGGCCATTTAGTGTGTGTCTACCCACGTCTGGCGGATTATCCCACTTTTTTTAGTCACTGACTCTTTCTCTGTGTCTGTCTGTCTGTCTGTGACATGTTTTAATGAAGGGAGGTGATGATGATTGTGCCATCATCATGATTTCATAGGTCAGCCAATTAGCACATTCTTTCTGCTCGAAGGAATTCCATGGAATCCAGCGCTCTGCTCTGTTTGTCATCTCGCAGCCCTGCATTCCTCTCTCTCTCTGTTTTTCACTCTCTCTGTGTCTCTCTCTCGCTGTGTTTCACTCTCTGTGTCTCTCTCTCGCTGTGTTTCACTCTCTCTGTGTGTTTATCTCTCTTTGTGTCTCTCTCTCTCTCTGTGTCTCTCTCTCTGTGTCTCTGTGTCTCTCTCTTTCTCTTTGTGTCTGTGTCTCTCTCTTTCTCTCTGTCTCTGTGTGTCTCTCTCTGTGTCTCTCTTTCTCTGTCTCTCTCTCTCTCTCTCTCTCTCTCTCTCTCTCTGTGTCTACCTCTCTTTCCATATATATATATATTAAAATGGAAATATCACATTTATTTAAGTATTCAGACCATCTACTCAGTACTCTGTTGAAGCAACTTTGGCAGCGATTACAGCCTTGAGTCTTCTTGGCTACAAGTTTGGCACACCTATATTTGGGGAGTCTTCCATTCTTCTCTGAAGATCCTCTCAAGCTCTGTAAGGTTGGATGGGGAGCATCGCTGCAGAGCTATTTTTAGGTCTCTCTTTCAGATCGGGTTCAAGTCCAGGCTTTGGGTGGGCCTCTCAAGGACATTTAGAGACTTGTCCCGAAGCCACTCCTGCGTTGTCTTGGCTGTGTGCTTAGTTAGGGTTGTTGTCCTGTTGGAAGGTGAACCTTCACCCCAATCTGAGGTCCTGAGCGCTCTGGAGCAGGTTTTCATCAAGGATCTCTCTGTACAGTGCTCCGTTCATCTTTCCTTCGATCCTGACTAGTTTCCCAGTCCCTGCCGGTGAAAAACATTCCCACAGTACGATGCTGCCATCACCATGCTTCACTGTAGAGATGGTGCCAGGTTTCTTCCAGACACTTGACATTCAGGCCAAGGAGTTCAATCTTGGTTTCATCAGACCAGAGAATCTTGTTTCTCATGGTCTGAGAGTCCTTTAGGTGCCTTTTGGAAAACTCCAAGCGGGCTGTCATGTGCCTTTTACTGAGGAGTAGCTTCCGTCTGGTCACTCTACCATAAAGGCCTGATTGGTGAAGTGCTGCAGAGATGGTTGTCCTTCTCGAAGGTCCTCCCATTGTCACACAGGAACTCTGGAGCTCTGTCAGAGTGACAATCGGGTTCGTGGTCACCTCCCTGACCAAGGCCCTTCTCCGCCAATTGTGCAGTTTGGCAGGGGGCCACCCCTTTAAAAAAAAAAGTTTTTAGAATATGGCTGTAACGTCACAAAATGTGGGAAAATGGAAGGAGTCTGAATACTTTCCGATTGCACTGAATATCTGTGTCTATCTCTCTCTCTCTCTCTTCCCTCTCTCTCTCTCTCTCTCTCTCTCTCTCTCTGTGTGTCTCTCTCTCTCTGTCTCTCTCTCTCTCTCTCTCTCTCTGTGTCTCTCTCTCTTTCTCCCTCTCTGTGTCTCTCTCTCACTCTCTCTCTTTCTCCCTCTATTAACATTTAACATTAAACACACAAACGTTTCAAAAGAGAAAGACATTTGAAATGTTATATTATTAACTATGTAATAAAGAAAACACAAATACGAGTGTATCGGTCCGCACCTGTACAGGCCGTTGGTCTATACACTCTAAATAGTCTATAAATGAAGATAAAATAGTGCACAGACAAATGTAACTATTCTCTCCACTAGGGCCCGCTCAGCCAGCTGGTGCGTGTGCTGTGTGTGAAAAAATAAATTAACAGATAAATTAACAGATAAATATATAGGTTCTCTTTACTTTGGTGTTTCTGCTCCACTGTTTACTCTTTTCTTATCGCAACAGGTCAAAAATGTTGCTGCGATGATTGCACCCTATGGCATTTCACCGAACAGATAAGGAAATTGGTCAATATTTGATTTGTTTCAAAATCTTTTTGGGTCCCTGTAATCTGAGGGAAATATGTGTCTCTATGGTCATACATTTGGAAGGAGGTTAGGCAGTGCAGCTCAGTTTCAACTTTATTTTGTGGGCAGTGGGCACATAGCCTGTCTTCTCTTGAAAGCCAGGTCTGCCTACAGCGGCCTTTCTCAAAAGCAAGACTGTGCTTACTGAGTCGCCAGAGCCGCCAGTCAGCATGGAGCCGCCAGAGCCGCCAGTCAGCATGGAGCCGCCAGAGCCGCCAGTCAGCATGGAGCCGCCAGAGCCGCCAGTCAGCATGGAGCAGCCAGAGCCGCCAGTCAGCATGGAGCAGCCAGAGCCGCCAGTCAGCATGGAGCAGCCAGAGCCGCCAGTCAGCATGGAGCAGCCAGAGCCGCCAGTCAGCATGGAGCAGCCAGTCAGCATGGAGCAGCCAGAGCTGCCGAGCAGCCAGAGCTGCCAGGATCTTCCAGATCCGCTATTCAGCCAGGATCCGCTATTCAGCCAGGATCCGCCATTCAGCCAGGATCTTCCAGATCCGCCAGTCAGCCAGGATCCGCCATTCAGCCAGGGTCTGCCAGTCAGCCAGGATCTGCCAGAACTGCCAGCCAGCCAGGATCTGCCAGAGCCAACTACCTGCCTGAGCTTCCTCTCAGTGCTGAGCTTCCTCTCAGTGCTGAGCTTCCTCTCAGTCCCGAGCCACCCCTCAGTCCCGAGCTACCCCTCAGTCCCGAGCTACCTCAGTCCCGAGCTGCCCCTCAGTCCTTGGTGAGGACTACTAGGCCAAGGTCGGCGGCGAGGGTCGCCTATCTAAGGACATGAGGCAAAGGGACTAAGACTTTGTTAGAGTGGGGTCCACGTCCCGCGCCGGAGCCGCCACCGTGGACAGACGCCCACCCGGGCCCTCCCTATGGGTTTAGTTGTGCGGTCGGGAGTCCGCACCTTGGGGGGTTCTGTCACGCCCTGGTCTTAGTATTTTGTGTTTTCTTTATTAATTTGGTCAGGCCAGGGTGTGACATGGGTTTTGTATGTGGTGTGTTTTGTCTTGGGGTTTTTGTTAGGTATTGGGTTTGTATTATAGTAGGGGTATCTAGCATAGTCTATGGCTGTCTGGAATGGTTCTCAATCAGAGGCAGGTGTTTATCGTTGTCTCTGATTGGGAACCATATTTAGGCAGCCATATTCTTTGAGTGTTTCATGGGTGATTGTTCCTGTCTCTGTGTTTGCACCAGATAGGACTGTTTAGGTTTTCACTTTCCTTGTTTTGTTTAGTCTGTTCATGTATAGTCGTCTTTATTAAAAACATGAATAACCACCACGCTGCATTTTGGTCCGCCTCTCCTTCACCTACAGAAAACCGTTACAACTAAATTGTCATACTTGAGTAAAAGTAAGTAAAGTACCTTTATAGAAAATGACTCAAGTAAAAGTGAAAGTCACCCAGTAAAATACTACTTGAGTAAAAGGCTAAAAGTATTTGGTTTGAAATATACTTAAGTATTAGAAGTAAATGGAATTGCTAAAATGTACTTAAGTATCAAAAGTAAAAGTATAAACCATTTCAAATTCCTTATTTTATGCAAACCAGACGGCACAATTTTCTTTCTCTTTTTTTATTGACGGATCGTCAGGGGCACACTCCAACACTCAGACATAATTTACAAACTAAGCATTTGTGTTTAGTGAGTCCACCAGATCAGAGGCAGTCGAGATGATCAGGGATGTTCTCTTGATAAGTGTGTGAATCTGACCATTTTCCTGTCAAAATGTAACAAGTTATTTTGCGCGTCAGGGAAAATGAATGGAGTAAAAAGTACATTATTCTCTTTAGGAATGTAGTGAAGTAAAAGTTGACAAAAATACTTTGTCTACTTGAAGTTTACTGTCATGGACCATGACTGACTGAACTCATGTAGGATATTTAGATTCTGTTGTAGACTCTTTTTTTTGTGGGTGACAACAGAACTAGATCGTCTGCATACAGCAGGAATTGAGTTTCCGTGACATACAGGGCGAGACCAGGTGCTGTGGACTTTTCTAATAGTCTTTGCCAATTCATTTATATATATGTTAAATAGAGTGGGGCTTAAGCTACAACCCTGTCTAACTCCCCGACCCTGAGTAAAGTAGTTTGTTTGTTTGCTTCCCATTTTTATTGCACATTTACTGTTTGTATACATAGATTTGATATAAGCAAACACCCCTTTCTGTACAGAAGACCCTCATTGCCAAAATGGAATCAAAAGCTTTTTCAAAATCAACAAAGCAGGAGTATATTTAGGTTTTATTCTAGTTCACATGGGGGTCAATAATGGAGTTCAGGGTGTAAATATGATCAGACGTGCGGTAATTTGGTAAAAAGTTCTATTTGGGTTTTGGTCAGGGCATTATGTTCAATAAGGAAGTCTAGAATTTATAATACTACAAAGTACCTTCCCCAGGCTACTGTTCACACAGATGCCTCTGTCATTTTTAGGGTCAATTTTATCTCCACTCTTAAACACTTCAGGGAATTCATGGTCATGGGATGTCCCTCATGCTATGGCAATCATATACAGTACATATCTGGCAGTAATATTTGCAGTTTCTCCATCACCCAGAATAATTCTCAGCTTTATGTTATTAGAACATTAGAAGATGTACAGAAGTTAGGTATTGATTGAGATATTTTCTTGAAAATAAAACATTTCCTTAATACTTATATCTCCTCTCTCTCCCTCTCTCTCTCTGAAGTGGAAATGGATAAGGGCACATTTTTACATTGTGAATGCAAAATCACTACCACTCCCCCCGTGTTGTCTAGAAAGAGCAAGGGAGAGCAGAGTTTAGGAGGATAGAGGGGTGGGGGGGGTCAATCTCCAGACTGGTTCCACTTCGCCAGCCCGCGCAATGTTGGACAAATATTTGCTTTGGACAACTTTTTTCCCCCCTAATGGAACAAATCATTTCTAAAATGCCATTGTTTTGTGGACCGTGACATCACGTTGGCATTTCCTCCAAGGCCCCCCTCCCCCTAAAAAGACTGTGTGTTCCTACAAAGTGTTTTCCCCCTTTAATTGAAGAAGGTTGTTTTCTGAGATGAGGTTGTTCCCAGATGGTATAGCTATATCATGTCTGGGTAAACGGTAACCTACCTCACCGATGGCTTTCCCCTCATTGAACATTTGGGGGATTTAAAGTAAAAACACTGGCATATAAAGCACAGTGATTACTGTGCCTTAACTGCTGTTGACATTCTGCAGGGAATAGTTTCAACACCTATATATGTATATATATATATGTGTGTGGAAAGAGAGGTAGACACACACACACAGAGAGAGAGAGAGACACAGAGAGAGACACACAGAGAGAGGGAATAGTTTCAACATTTGGCTGTGAGGGTACTAGAAAGATAGAAGGTGTCAGTATCCAAATGCAACTTATTTCTCACTGACAGCAGGTGAATTGGAAGCATTGCAGCCAGTGCTATTTGGTGTACTCAATAACACTTTGTAAAATCTTTATATTTTAGCTGTAGGCTGTGGTATTGGAGTATGGCATCACATAGCCTACCCCTCTGAACCTCACAGCACAATGTTGTCCTTTGTGCATGAATGAACGTACCTATATTCCACTCTAATCAACAGTATTCATTGCAGTAATCCTTTAAATGATGTATTTGCATGCATTATCCGGTGGAATTCCTTTATCTGATGCACATAGTGCTTTTCACTTCCACTGCCTGATCATCTGCTGCTGGAGTTTACCACTGAATCGCATAGTCTTCCTTCACTACCGATAGGAGTAGGAATACCCAGGAGGATTTGCATGTCTTTACTAGTATTTTATCTAGATTGACACTCCACTCTGTAGGAGGGCAGTTCTGTCCCTCAGGCCGATCAAGATTTACAGCTTTCCTGTCAGAGTGGAAGGACTGTGTGATTGCCCATGCAAACCGGCAGAAGGGTGTGTGTACGTCTGTGTGTGTGTGTGTGTGTGTGCATGTGTGTGTGGTGTGTGTGACTGTGTGTCTGTGTTAATGTGTGTGTCCCCTGGGGGTCATGCGGCGTGTTCTACAGTATCTCTGTATCAGGGGTCATGTCACACGTGTGTCAAAGTGACGATACTGAGATAGCGTGGGTAACAGTGGGGTCGTCCCGGATGAACATCACCAGCCCTGAGGCCCTGTAGTGGCAGCATGCAAAACAACAGTCCCCATCATCAGACACTATCTTTACAGCCTTTCCTTTTACTGATGACACCAGGTCTTCCCTCCGCCTACAGGTTTCCCTCTCCTGCCTGCCTTACGTCTCGGGAAACACCAAAGCATTCCCAGATTCCAAGCCTCTTCTCTGGTGGTTTCCTGTTTCTGTCCGTGACAATGACCTGCATACACCATAAGGGTCACAACAACTACCCAATAGCAGTTTGTTCCTCTCCCCTCTCTTTTCCTGTTGATCTGGAATGTGTAGAGAGTGAGAGGGAGGCAGGCAGCTGCTGAATGGTGAGCATTGTGTAAGAACATGGATAGTAGGTGTGGCTAGGTAGGTGACATCACAGAATAGGGGTATAAGTCATGGCGCTGGAGAACACTACAGCACCAAGCACCTGTTGCCTCTCTCTCTCTCTCTCTCTCTCTAGCTGCATCACTCGGGACTGTAAAGCTGTAGCTACTATTACAGTGTGTGTACTCTACTGTCCTGTGGACTCTTGGATATTATTGCAGACTACGTCTTCAGAGATACTCGACCAGAGAATAACTATGGCTCTATCACTGACCTCTCTCACCATCATAACACTCTGTGTGCTCCTGCAGGAGGGTAAGTTCTCATCCTTTACACTGACTTTTCATTCAACATATACTTGGTTTAGAGCGTATTCTAAGGTGTATGGGTGATACATGACAATGCGGAATTTGTATTCTTTAGTCGTAAAGATGACTGACAGTGAGTGTGCATAAGTTTCATTATGCAAGAGCTCCATTTTATTTTCACGAGGTTGTTAAATTGAATATGAGGGGTCATAGTTCAATTGAGATGTAGAATTGGAGCTCAGGGTTGGTTGAGGTGGTGGGGATCGATCCAGAATAACATGATAAAACCTACAATGATGAAAGATGGAGAAACACCTTAAAAAAAGAAGACATTTCTTACCATGTCAGCTCGAGTATTCGAACCAGGGACCATTCAGCTACTGGCTCCGCGCTCTAACCTCTAGGACACCTGCCGCCCTGATGCTAAAACTCCTGCTGCAGCATGCATGTTTGGTTTTCTCATTACTTAGTTTCACTCTCTGAATGATAGCTCAGTTAATCACAGCTCTGGCAGGTTTACTAATGGGTGGGTGGCTAATGAGCATGTTGTGAAGTTACTGCATGACACATGCTGCCTGATGCCAGACTCTTTGACCTACTCCCACTGTTCGCCCTACAGATATATAATACAATGAGAGATCCTGCTAGGTCATACATGCAATCACACTCTCTCTGATAAGATGCAGATTATATAGGCACGGTTCAACTCCTATCACTGGATTTGACTTTAAATAACCACAGTTGGCAACAAACACAGTCTTTGTTTGACTTGGATAACATTTCATAACAGAGTTATGAATCAAAGTTCAAATGTGTTGAACAAGACCTGATACATAGGAGAATGGGATGGCAGGTAGCCCACATGTACTTCTCTGTATCAGTGAAAAGGACTTTTGATTAGGATGTGGTGATGTATATTTGCTCGTTGCTGATTGTCAAATTGCACAGTCATCCAGTGATTTTGCTGAGTTATAACCAGGCTCTTAACCAATGATCCTTTCTGTCTCTATAGGTTTTGGGCTCCCTGTCTCCAGCCAGCCTGAGCTCCCTGCCCAGTCCCCGTCCCAGAACAGCCCACACCACACCAGGGTTAAACGATGCTCCTGCAGTAACTGGCTGGACAACGAATGCATCTATTTCTGTCACCTGGACATCATTTGGGTCAACACTCCCAATAAGGTCATCCCCTACGGTCTTGGCAGCCCCCTGTCCCGACGTCGCCGCTCCACCGGGCGATGTGAATGTGCCCACCCAGCCGACAGGACCTGCTCCGGATTCTGCCACAACAGGTGAGTTCACCTTCACAAGACAAGGAACTTCTACCCTCCTTGCCTCCCTCATCCAACCCTACCCTTTCCCCTCCTTGCCTCCTTGCTAGATACAAGATTGTATCAAGCCAGTGACTATCTGTGGCAGTCAGTCGTCTGTGACCAGCCTGTATCAGGGCTGCTTGTCGAGGAGATGCAGGGAGGAGGCGTATTGTTTTTATGGCTTAGATGTGTAACTAGTGATGGGGGAGGAGAGAGGAGGGGGAGGGAGGATGGATGGATGGGGGAATAGCCTGCATGTTCTGGAGGCTTAGAGCCCCCTTACAGACAGATCCATTAGTCATGACACTATTCTTGGAATGTTTTACCAGCGGGAATGTCTGCTGTATTAATACAGTTATTGCTGTTATGACATACCAAGGTTGAGGATTAGTCTGTGTGTCTCAACAAGGTTTTATCCTGCTCTGTGAAAAGTCACTGAGAACAGGCTGTAGGGCATGCAGTACAGACATTACTGGGTTGAAATCCCTAGTCAACCGTCTCTCACTGCTAGCATTGTAGAATCATGTAGTAATGTAGAATCCAGCCTCATGGCCCTTTAGGAGTAGTCAAGATAATGTGTTCTTGGTTTGCTCTCATTTTGACATGGTTGTTCTTTCTGTTTGCAGCTCAGAGAACCCCAGATTTGTAGTGGTAAGCACCTCAGACCAGAACCTGGAACAGGCTGTTAGCAGTCCAGACACAACCAGCAGCGACCTACTGACCTCTCTCAGGTAAGAGAAAAACAAGATATTATTAAGGACCAGACATTTTCCCAGGCCTAGATTAATCTTATTCCTGTATCCATTAATCTTATTCCTGTCCCCATTGAGGATGTTAACCTGATGTTTCTCTCTTTGTTCTTTGCAGAAACACGGTCCGATCCAACATGGCTGCCATAGAGCAGGCTGCTCCCTCCAGGAAGAAGAACGCGTCCAGAGCCAACAGACTGAACATCGGGTAGATGAGGAGGAGGGAGGAAGAGGAGCTGAAAGAGGAGCTTTAAGAGCTCC
Source organism: Oncorhynchus tshawytscha (assembly GCF_018296145.1). Lineage (NCBI taxonomy): Eukaryota > Metazoa > Chordata > Actinopteri > Salmoniformes > Salmonidae > Oncorhynchus > Oncorhynchus tshawytscha. The sequence goes on from NC_056441.1 coordinate 27,298,986, forward strand.
AGAGCATCCGAACAAAGACCCCCTGGAGGAAACTAGGGAGTCCTCCCCGGGGAAGACATAGAAGAGAGGTCCTAAGAGAGACCCTGAGAAGAGGGCAAATATGGAACACTGGCTGCCCACTGTTGTATAACACCTAGTAGACTGGATATGGACATTATCTGGATATGAGTCTTGGACTAATCTGGCAAAGAGTCTGATTCGGAATACTAGGGAGGATCAAGTGTGTCCTCTGTGAACTGTGACAGTCTGGACTAGGATGGTTGCTGACTGTGTGCTGGTCATGGGTTGTCATCATGTCCCAAACATAAATACACTTTCTGTGTCTGAGCACCTGAAATGGGTGGATGCAAGACAAGGCATTCTGGAGTGATGTTAGTCTATGTTTACTTTACAGGCTTACTTCATTAGTGCCTTGAAAATATTGACCACTATTCTCATTTGGATTTGGATCCTTTACCTGTTACACGACATCTACTATATCATAGAATAAAAGATAAAAAAGGATTGTTCCTCTGTATCAGAGATGTATTGCCAGTTTATAGTGATTGCCATGCATGCATTTAAACTACTTGAAATACTTTTGGCACATGAAGGACATGACTTTAAGGGACAGGGAATTACTACACACACACACACCTTCCGGTAGCAGCAGATAAAAGCAGGTCTATTGTGATGGCGGAAGTATTTATTGCAGAGCCCCTGTTAAATGTTTTGATTGTAGACAGAGCCAAGGCAGCAGACTTCAATGGGTCTGCTCCTTGCCAAATATGCAGTGACTGTTTTTCTGCTTTCAACAAATATCCATTAATGTCCATGTTATTACACATTGGGAAATTAGGACACTGCACTTCTGTTCTAATGCCTTCAAGGGAATGTGTTTTTATGTCCAGTAGACTTTAGATGGGTTAGGCTGACCACAAGGCATTTACTGGAAACGCTACATCGCTACAGTCTTCCACTGAGGTTCAAGTCCCATGTCACAATGCTGTATATTTATGATATGATTATTTATTTATTTGTTTGTGTTTTGTTGAGGAATTTGTGTATCAAAATGCTGGACTGCGCTTTTGTTTGACGTACTGTTGCTATCCCTAGAAGGACAATTCACCCACAATAGTCTATTTAGTAGTCAAATACGCTATAGGAGGTTGAAAGAAATGTTTACTTACGAATTGTTCTATTCCAAGCTATTCATATGATCTATTATCAGCAATTATTTATTTAACTTATTTTTTGGCATGTACTTATATATTTGTGTTGTGTGAGTTTGTCACTTTTAACGTGTGATGAAATAAATACTAAAATGAATGCTCTTGCTTTGTTTGATTATTTACTAACAATGATAATTGATTCTTGTTTAGTACAGTAACAAATACCTGAGTGAAAGCTAAATTCAAAGCATTCTTAACACAAATCTCAGATATCTACATTTTTTAAAGGTCATGAACAGCCAATATCATATTTTTCATGAACGTGGAGGATATTTGGATGAAACCAGATCAAAGTACGATGACCAAAGAATGAAAAATGACTGTTGCTTGATCATAAAGTTTGATCCTAAAGTTACTGGTTGCCTCCCCCATGTCAAAGGCTTGGATTCAGGAGGTGGGATTATCAAGGGGATAGGGTGACATCACCCTAACTCGCATTTTAAAACACCAATGGTAACATATTTTTGCACCTAACTTAAATAAGTACCCGACTTGTAACACATATCGGAGAAGGCATGTTTGCAGAGGGACGTGGTTTATATAGCTAGATAGCTACTCTACTGGTGCCAAAATCTGACTGTAGGGTGTCAGCAAATATAATCAAAAGTTTACACTACTCATCTATAGCAGTGGTCCCCAAAAGTTTATAGTCCTGTACTCCTTCAAATATTCAACCTCCAGCTGCGTACCCCCTCTAGCACCAGGGTCAGCGCACTCTCAAATGTTGTTTTTTTGCCATCATTGAAAGCCTGCCACAGACACACTATACAATACATTTATTAAACATAAGAATGAGTGTTACGCCCCGACCTTAGAGCTTTCTATGTCTCTATTTTGATTTGGTCAGGGTGTGATTTGGGTGGGCATTCTATGTTATTTTTTCAATGTTTTTGTATTTCTTTGTTTTACCCGGGTATGGTTCTCAATCAGGGACAGCTGTCTATCATTGTCTCTGATTGGGAACCATACTTCGGTAGCTTTTTCCCACATGGTTTTTGTGGGTAGTTAATTTCTGTTTAGTGTTTTGCACCTTACAGGACTGTTTCGTTTATTCTCGTTGTTATTTTTGTTATAGTGTTCAGTGTCAATAAAAAGCATGAACACTTACAACGCTGCGCTTTGGTCCGATGATTCCTCATCCTCTTCTTCAGACGACGAATACCGTTACAATGAGTGAGTATTTTTGCCACAACCCGGCTCGTGGGAAGTGACAGAGAGCTCTTATAGGACCAGGGCACAAATAATAATATAATAATAATCAATATTTTTGCTCTTTACTTAGCCATCTTACATATAAAACCTTATTTGTTCATCAGAAATGGTGAATAACTCACCACAGGTTAATGAGGAGGGTGTGCTTTAAAGGATACACATAACTCTGCAATGTTGGGTTGTATTGGAGAGATTCTCAGTCTTAAATAATTTTCCACGCAGTCTGTGCCTGTATTTAGGTTTCATGCTAGTGAGGGCCGAGAATCCATTCTCACATAGGTACGTGGTTGCAAAGGGCATCAGTGTCTTAACAGCAGTACAGATACCACACATCTTGACCACCAAAGTCCATTTGATGTCACAAAGCTGCCCAGTACTTTAAAAATATCCTCTCCTGGTTTCCAGAAGAGAATGTCTTAATTATTTGACCCCCCATAAATGGAACAGACATATACCAGGAGCTGTGCCAGGCCCCCCATGTCTGTTGACTCATCCAGCTGTAACACATACAATTCACTGGCTTGTATGTGAAGTAGTAATTTTTGCAAAACATCTCCTGCCGTGTCACTGATGCATCATGAAACAGTGTTTGATGAAGCCATTGTCTGTATAGTTTTTGTTGGCCTTTTCCCCAAGCATTGTCCCAGCCATATCCGCGGTAGCAGGAAGAATGAAGTAATCCAGAATAGTATATGTCTTGCCTGTCCTAGCCACTCGGTAGCTCACCACATAAGATGCTTCTAGCCCCTTCTTATTAATGGTATCTGTTGCTTTAATACATGTCTTACTATACTCGAAAGTCATCTTTATTCTCACTCAAAAAACTCCTGTGGCTTATTTTTCAAATTGTCATGTTTCGTTTCTAAATGTCTGCGCAAGAGTGAAGGTTCCTTGCAAGAGAGTAACGGTTAATGTGATTGGATGTTAATTATTTGACTAGGCTACCTGTATTTGACATTGTGTTGTTATTTTTCTGAACACTAAATGGTTTAATTGTATTTTTGGCAGTGAAACAAGGCTACTCAGGCGAGAAAAAAACCTCTTCCAAATGTACTGTTTGATTAAAAAAATATATAATGTGAATTACATTTTAATTTTGCGTACCCCCGACGGGATTGCATACCCCAGTTTGGGAATACCTGATCTAGATTATAGACTCTGTGTTGACTGTTCTAGGAGCCATGCAGTTGAGTTCAGGAATAGGATGAGGACCAGTATTGTCATATGGAGGTCCAAACAGAATTATAGCCAAGCTCGTCCATTATGCTCTGATTGCAATTGATCTAATTACTGCATGCATTATGCAATATCGTTGGGCAACTCAACTCTTCAATTTGTTGTGTATTAAAATACAATTGGTGTTATTTTGCACGTGCAGTATAGTAAACATCCTGATTACCTAACACCACTCAGACCCTCGTTGCCTTACGAAATGATAGATGGAAACAAGCGTTCAGTCAGAGCTTCCATTGCTGTGTGTGAGGGGAAGAGGGTTACGCTGGGACAAACAATGCTCTCTGACTCTGCACCTGGGTCAGCATTTCGTAGTTCACCTAGTCACCTCCTTTCCTCTCGTATTTACACACTGACTTCATTATCGATACTACAGTCCCCCAGCGAGGCTTTACCAACTGTGGTTAAACAGATTACTTAACGTAAGAAACCAAAACAGGATGCTTTTCCTACATTCCTGCGAATTTCCCGACACATTCCTCTAGCGCAGGAGAGAACAGGAGGGAAAGAGCAGTGGAAAAACCGCGGCATGTGTGCCGGCAGGGTCACTGATACACAGCTGATATGGAGGGAGACTGATTGTGTCCCAGTTACTCACTTGGTTGTCATAACATTGCTGTATTGTTTTCTTTTATTTCATTCCCCTCTCATTTGTTTATCTTTGTGGGAACATTATGTGTTGAGGGATTTTACCCACAGTATACCTGTGTGTGTGAATGCATGCTTTTGTCTGTTCTCTTTGCGTACACACTGAGTGTACACAACGTTAAGAACACCTTCCTAATATTGACTTTGCCCTCCATGCCCTTACAGCCTTAATTCGTAGGAGCATGGACTCTACAACGTGTTCCACTGGGTTGCTGGCCATTGTTGACTCCAATGCTTCTCATAGTTGTGTGAAGTTGGCTGTATGTCCTTTGGGTGGTTCTCCATTTTTGATACAACACAAACTGTTGAGTGTGAAAAACCCAGCAGCGTTGTTTGACACAAACCGGGGAGCCTGGCTCCTACTACCATACCCTGTTCAAAAGGCATATACATCTTTGGTCTTGCCCATTCACCCTCTGAACGGCACACACAATCCATGTCTCAATTGTCTCAAGGCTTAAAATCATTCTATAACCTGTCTCCTCCCCTTCATCTACACTGATTGAAGGGGGTTTATCAGTGACATCAATAAGGGATCATAGCTTTATCTGGGATTCACCTGGTCAGTCTACAGTATGTCATGAAAGAGCTGGTGTTCCTTATGTTTTGTACACTCAGTGCATGTGTGTGTGTGCGTGTGTGTGCGTGTGTGTGTGTATATGCATGTTGGTTTGTCTCAGTGTTTGTATATTTGCTGTTATTCAACTCCAGCCATAAGGTCCAGCAGTACCCAGACTGCAGACTGTGGTTCCAGAACAGACCGGTATCTGAACATTCCTTTACTTCCTGGGTTTGTTTCAGCCAGGAGACTGTAATGTAGGTGGCTGGTAGGCACCGGAGGGGACATTCTGACAGGGCTATCACGGCTGTTTGAGCCAGTCCCCATCTCTCCTGATACTACTCAGCTATGTGTCTGGGCTGAGAGTAGCTGAGATGAGCAACAAGGAAACACAACAAGGAAACAGGGGTTAGGGATCAGGTTAAAGGTCAAGTTGTTTTAGTGGATAAAAGCCGCCTGATTGTCGTGCCATGCAGGCGGAACGGAAAAGCTGATTGTGGTAAACAGCCAGTACAGTAGAAAGAACAAACATGGTGACATTTTTGTGACGAGTACTGTATTGCATTCCTCTACGCATACTCACGAAGTCACACAGTCAAACAATGAGCCCTCCTTAGCCGACGATCTCAACATTCCAAGCTTTCTATTCTTGTCCAAGTTTTTGTTACATTCTTAACCATCGTATGTCTTTTGTAACTTGCCAGTACGAAATTGGTCATTGTAATTCAAGTTTACAGTAACCCAGACCACCAAGAACAAAGATGTCTTAATCCGTACGAGACATAAACCCGATGTGTTCGTTTTATAAAACACTGTCGGTCAATGAAACGTCTGTACTGGATGGCATTCCTGCTTGGTAGTTTCTGTACTGTGTCCCGGCATACACTACCAGTCAATAGTTTGGACACACCGACTCATTCAAGTGTTTTTCTTTATTTTACTATTTTATCATTTGTAGAATAATAGTGGCGACGTCAAAACTATGAAATTACACATATGGAATCATGTAGTAACCAAAAAAAGAGTTAAACAAAATCAAATATAATTTATATTTGAGATTCTTCAAAGTAGCCGCCCTTGCCTTGATGACAGCTTTGCACACTCTTGGCATTCTCTCAACCAGCTTCATGAGATATTCACCAGGAATGCATTTCAATTAAGAGGTGTGCCTTGTTAAAATATATTTTGTGGAGTTTCTTTCCTTATTAATATGTTTGAGCCGATCAGTTGTGTTGTAACAAGGTAGGGGTGGTATACAGAAGATTTGGTAAATGACCAAGTCCATATTATGGCAAGAAGAGCTCAAATAAGCAAAGAGAAAGTCCATCATTACTTTAAGACACGAAGGTCAGTCAATCCAGAACAGTCACAAAAAACATCAAGCGCTATGATGAAACTGGCTCTCATGAGGACCGCCACAGAAAAGGAAGACCCAGAGTTACCTCTGCTGCAGAATATAAGTTCATTAGTGTTACCAGCCTCAGAAATTGCAGCCCAAATAAATGCTTCACAGAGTTCAAGTAACAGACTCATTTCAACATCAAATGTTCAGAGGAGACTGCGTGAATCAGGTCTTCATGGTCAAATTGCTGCAAATAAACCACTACTAAAGGACATCAATAAGACGAAGAGACTTGCTTGGGCAAAGAAACACGACCAATGGCCATTCGAACGGCGGAAATCTGTCCTTTGGTCTGATGTGTCCAAATTTGAGATTTTTGGATCCAACCGACATGTCTTTGTTAGACGCAGAGTAGGTGAACATAGAGGAGGAGATGGTGTGGTGGTGCTTTGCTGGTGACACTGTCAGTGATTTATTTAGAATTCAAGGCACACTTAACCAGCATGGTGTCATGACGTTGCCCTCTTTGGGTACAGCAAGCCCATCCCCCTCTCCCTGCCTCCCCCTGCCTCCTTCAACTAGGCTGCTGTGGTCAGAGAGAGGTCGTAAATTCCTGAGAAGACCCTGCCTCATGGTCACACAGTATAAGAGACAGAGTGAATTTTCATAGAGAACAAAGGAATTTCTTCCACCTCACAGAACTTGAGGTCTGAACAAATTTCATGTTCCGGAGAAAGTATAAAAGATCGGTGAAGAATCCAGCTACGAACTGGTCCGTTTGTTACAACTTGGGGAAGCTCATGGGAGATGGTGTGGCCACATTACCATAATGATGTTTATATAATAGCCTCAGATATGAGGTTTACATCTAATTGTTGTATAAGATGAATGAGTGAGTATGATACTGTTTACACAATTTTACAACGTGATTTTGGACTGTTTAATGAAGGAAACTCCAATTCCCTTTTGAGTTTAACTAAATCAGAGGACCGCCCCTTAGCCCAGTTAGGGTCAGGCATCCTGGGACAGCCCCTTTTCTGCAATTCCGAATAAAACCCAGACCATGTTTCTCTCAGAACAAAGGTTGTAGACCATTGCTGAATCTTTTAACCATACCACGTGGTTAAACTCTTAGACTATCGATACCGACAGAATAAGTCTTTGATATTAATTACTAGTCTGCAGCTAGGAATTCGGGTATCATTGAGCGCGAAGAATGACAACCGCCGAAACATACATTCTACAACAACATTAATGAATGTCACTCTGAACTATCCACTATAACCACAACAGAGAGAGAGTGGGAGAGAGATGGACAATTCTACAAAATAAACAACTTTTCAACAGCGATCAAGACGACACACTGAGCGTAAATATATATATTGATTGCAATTGTTCCCGAATGAGTGAGCGTTCATGTGCAAAGGATTAGCATTTCAATTGTTATAATCATTAACTCTGTAGTGACTTCTTTGTCGACCCCCACTTCTCTTTTTGTCCACCAAGCCGCGATGCCGGTTTATCCCACTAGGACACATTCTCCTATCATTTCTTGTAACCATATTTACTTTGTTGTTTTGTTTATGCATTTCTGTGAATTACTTAGTTAGTAATAAATAAATTATTTAAGATGATTGATGTATGGATGACTCATAGTGAAGACTGGGTTCGTGCAGATAACCAACCATTTACGACATTTGGAATGAGACTAACGTGAGGTAAAGTAAATAATTAATTAATCAGAAGACTATGGATCAGATATGAAAATATCTGAAAGATTATATTGGGAAATTATAACCTTGTAATCTGAATATTTTCCTTGGTGCCCTGACTTCCTAGTTAATTACGGTTACATGATTAATCAGTCTAATCACGTAATACTAATTACAGAGAATCTTTGATAAAACTAAGTCTTCAATTTAATGATAGTAAAGACACGACAATGGCTATCGCAGCATTCTGCAGCTAATGCCATTCCATCTGGTTTGTGCTTAGAGGGACATTTGTTTTTCAACAGGACAATGACCCAACACACCTCCAGGCTGTGTAAGGGCTATTAGACCAAGAAGGAGAGTGATGGAGTGCTGCATCAGATGACCTGGCTTCCACCATGCCCCGACCTCAACCAAATTGAGATGGTTTGGGCTGAGTTGGACTGCAGAGTGAAGGAAAAGCTGCCAACAAGTGCTCAGCGTATGTGGGAATTCCATCAAAACTGTTGGAAAGGCATTCCAGATGAAGCTGGTTGAGAAAAGGCCAAGAATGTGCAAAGATGTCATCAAGGCAAACGGTGACTACATTGAATAAAATATATTTAGATTTTGTTTAACACTATTTGTCTACCACATGATTCCATCTGTGTTATTTTATAGTGTTGATGTCAGTGCTACAATGTTAATAACCAGACACTGTAAACATCCAACCATCATCCACTCTATAACCACAGATGTACACCCACAGACTACAGATGGATATCTTCCTTTCCCGTTCACACGTATGAATGACGGCCGTGTCCTGTCCTCTCCAGCATACCAGAGGATGTAGCAGCAGACTGCAGACGCAGGGAGCGGGGGGGATGGTGGCCGGCCGGTACCCATACCTGCATACCACACCATAGCGACAGTGTAGACCATACACACATCCCTGAGATGAGGACCACACACGTATATTGTATGTTTATGATGTAATGTATCTGCATGTTGTGTGCTACTACTAGACAGGCTACTCTGTGTAATGTCCTGGATGTGGCTTTCAATGTTGAAATCATCATACTTGTGTTTACTGCCATCCAAGGTCAATTAGGGCCATTATCAGACCAATGATGTATGTTTTGGAAGGCTGGAGGCTGGAGAGTTGTCAAAACTCACATTGAGTCAATGAGGAAGGCTGTGAAACAGTGAACCAGGCGTTTGCTTTCTTTGGAGAACGATAGAGAATATTAAAACTCCCTCCAAGAAAAATGTGTGCACAGATTCACGCAAGGTCAGCAAGGCCATGATAATATGTGTTGTTTAGGACAGGCTGACTTCAGAATACAAGGCTGGCACAAGAGGCTTCTTGACTTTAATGTTCTGAGTCGAGGGACGGAACTCCCATCTACAGAGCAGGGAGAGACAGGTAGAGATGCTGCCAAGAAACAGAAGAGATGCATGGAAGAGGAAGAGAACTAGCCTCACAACTTCGATGAAAGCAACTCTGAAATGGCCTTAATTATTAACAGCTTTTTCATTATCACATTATGGATGCACTGAACAGGGTTGCAGCATTCTGTACATCTTGATAAAACGAATCCTAAAGTCAAAATTGAAAGGACAAATAAAAAGAAACAAACAGTAGTCATTGTTAGGTGATACATATTTTCAGTATGGAGTGTTGACGTAGTCTCAGTCCAGACATGTCTGTGGGAACAAAGGGACAGAATCCCCCATTCACTGGCTCCATTACAGGAAATGCCTGTTTCCTCAGTGTCCAGGAACTACTGTAGCCCTCTCCATCTCTCTTTGATACACCCCACTACACTTCAACAGTCTACAACCCCTCTCTCCCTCTCTTCTCCCTCTCCCCCACACACACACTCTGTCTTAACATGAGGCCAGGAGGTGGTAGTGTTTGTGTTGTGTCTGAAGTGCACCAGGAACAGCTCCTGGAAGGCAGGCAGGCAGGCAGGCAGGCAGGCAGGCAGGCAGGCAGGCAGGCAGGCAGGCAGGCAGGCAGGCAGGCAGGCAGGCAGGCAGGCAGGCAGGCAGGCAGGCAGGCAGGCAGGGAGGGAGGGAGGGAGGGAGGGAGGGAGGGAGGGAGGGAGGGAGGGAGGGAGGGAGGGAGGGAGGGAGGGAGGGGGAGGAGCAGAGGGAATATTCCCTGGTCCCGGATGGGAGGAATACAGAGGAGATACAGCAGATAGATAGGTGCTATCATTAACAGGGAGGCATCCATTATCTGTCTACACTGGGTTATGTGGTCATGCTTTCACTTCACTGAGGTTTTTGTTGGATGCTTACAGTGCAGTGAACCCTGTTATGTTACTGTAATGAGCTACTGTCCAGTAATAATACCTGTTATGTTTCTGTAATGAGCTACTGTCCAGTAATAATACCTGTTATGTTTCTGTAATGAGCTACTGTCCAGTAATAATACCTGTTATGTTTCTGTAATGAGCTACTGTCCAGTAATAATACCTGTTATGTTTCTGTAATGAGCTACTGTCCAGTAATAATACCTGTTATGTTTCTGTAATGAGCTACTGTCCAGTAATAATACCTGTTATGTTACTGTAATGAGCTACTGTCCAGTAATAATACCTGTTATGTTTCTGTAATGAGCTACTGTCCAGTAATAATACCTGTTATGTTTCTGTAATGAGCTACTGTCCAGTAATAATACCTGTTATGTTTCTGTAATGAGCTACTGTCCAGTAATAATACCTGTTATGTTTCTGTAATGAGCTACTGTCCAGTAATAATACCTGTTATGTTACTGTAATGAGCTACTGTCCAGTAATAATACCTGTTATGTTACTGTAATGAGCTACTGTCCAGTAATAATACCTGTTATGTTTCTGTAATGAGCTACTGTCCAGTAATAATACCTGTTATGTTACTGTAATGAGCTACTGTCCAGTAATAATACCTGTTATGTTTCTGTAATGAGCTACTGTCCAGTAATAATACCTGTTATGTTTCTGTAATGAGCTACTGTCCAGTAATAATACCTGTTATGTTTCTGTAATGAGCTACTGTCCAGTAATAATACCTGTTATGTTTCTGTAATGAGCTACTGTCCAATAATAATACCTGTTATGTTACTGTAATGAGCTACTGTCCAGTAATAATACCTGTTATGTTTCTGTAATGAGCTACTGTCCAGTAATAATACCTGTTATGTTTCTGTAATGAGCTACTGTCCAGTAATAATACCTGTTATGTTACTGTAATGAGCTACTGTCCAGTAATAATACCTGTTATGTTTCTGTAATGAGCTACTGTCCAGTAATAATACCTGTTATGTTTCTGTAATGAGATACTGTCCAGTAATAATACCTGTTATGTTTCTGTAATGAGCTACTGTCCAGTAATAATACCTGTTATGTTACTGTAATGAGCTACTGTCCAGTAATAATACCTGTTATGTTACTGTAATGAGCTACTGTCCAGTAATAATACCTGTTATGTTACTGTAATGAGCTACTGTCCAGTAATAATACCTGTTATGTTTCTGTAATGAGCTACTGTCCAGTAATAATACCTGTTATGTTTCTGTAATGAGCTACTGTCCAGTAATAATACCTGTTATGTTTCTGTAATGAGCTACTGTCCAGTAATAATACCTGTTATGTTTCTGTAATGAGCTACTGTCCAGTAATAATACCTGTTATGTTACTGTAATGAGCTACTGTCCAGTAATAATACCTGTTATGTTACTGTAATGAGCTACTGTCCAGTAATAATACCTGTTATGTTTCTGTAATGAGCTACTGTCCAGTAATAATACCTGTTATGTTTCTGTAATGAGCTACTGTCCAGTAATAATACCTGTTATGTTTCTGTAATGAGCTACTGTCCAGTAATAATACCTGTTATGTTTCTGTAATGAGCTACTGTCCAGTAATAATACCTGTTATGTTTCTGTAATGAGCTACTGTCCAGTAATAATACCTGTTATGTTACTGTAATGAGCTACTGTCCAGTAATAATACCTGTTATGTTTCTGTAATGAGATACTGTCCAGTAATAATACCTGTTATGTTTCTGTAATGAGCTACTGTCCAGTAATAATACCTGTTATGTTACTGTAATGAGCTACTGTCCAGTAATAATACCTGTTATGTTTCTGTAATGAGCTACTGTCCAATAATAATACCTGTTATGTTACTGTAATGAGCTACTGTCCAGTAATAATACCTGTTATGTTTCTGTAATGAGCTACTGTCCAGTAATAATACCTGTTATGTTACTGTAATGAGCTACTGTCCAGTAATAATACCTGTTATGTTTCTGTAATGAGCTACTGTCCAGTAATAATACCTGTTATGTTTCTGTAATGAGCTACTGTCCAGTAATAATACCTGTTATGTTTCTGTAATGAGCTACTGTCCAGTAATAATACCTGTTATGTTTCTGTAATGAGCTACTGTCCAGTAATAATACCTGTTATGTTTCTGTAATGAGCTACTGTCCAGTAATAATACCTGTTATGTTACTGTAATGAGCTACTGTCCAGTAATAATACCTGTTATGTTTCTGTAATGAGCTACTGTCCAGTAATAATACCTGTTATGTTACTGTAATGAGCTACTGTCCAGTAATAATACCTGTTATGTTACTGTAATGAGCTACTGTCCAGTAATAATACCTGTTATGTTTCTGTAATGAGCTACTGTCCAGTAGTAATACCTGTTATGTTTCTGTAATGAGCTACTGTCCAGTAATAATACCTGTTATGTTACTGTAATGAGCTACTGTCCAGCAATAATACCTGTTATGTTTCTGTAATGAGCTACTGTCCAGTAATAATACCTGTTATGTTTCTGTAATGAGCTACTGTCCAGTAATAATACCTGTTATGTTTCTGTAATGAGCTACTGTCCAGTAATAATACCTGTTATGTTACTGTAATGAGCTACTGTCCAGTAATAATACCTGTTATGTTACTGTAATGAGCTACTGTCCAGTAATAATACCTGTTATGTTTCTGTAATGAGCTACTGTCCAGTAATAATACCTGTTATGTTTCTGTAATGAGCTACTGTCCAGTAATAATACCTGTTATGTTACTGTAATGAGCTACTGTCCAGTAATAATACCTGTTATGTTTCTGTAATGAGCTACTGTCCAATAATAATACCTGTTATGTTACTGTAATGAGCTACTGTCCAGTAATAATACCTGTTATGTTTCTGTAATGAGCTACTGTCCAGTAATAATACCTGTTATGTTACTGTAATGAGCTACTGTCCAGTAATAATACCTGTTATGTTACTGTAATGAGCTACTGTCCAGTAATAATACCTGTTATGTTTCTGTAATGAGCTACTGTCCAGTAATAATACCTGTTATGTTTCTGTAATGAGCTACTGTCCAGTAATAATACCTGTTATGTTTCTGTAATGAGCTACTGTCCAGTAATAATACCTGTTATGTTACTGTAATGAGCTACTGTCCAGTAATAATACCTGTTATGTTACTGTAATGAGCTACTGTCCAGTAATAATACCTGTTATGTTTCTGTAATGAGCTACTGTCCAGTAATAATACCTGTTATGTTTCTGTAATGAGCTACTGTCCAGTAATAATACCTGTTATGTTTCTGTAATGAGCTACTGTCCAGTAATAATACCTGTTATGTTACTGTAATGAGCTACTGTCCAGTAATAATACCTGTTATGTTTCTGTAATGAGCTACTGTCCAGTAATAATACCTGTTATGTTTCTGTAATGAGCTACTGTCCAGTAATAATACCTGTTATGTTACTGTAATGAGCTACTGTCCAGTAATAATACCTGTTATGTTTCTGTAATGAGCTACTGTCCAATAATAATACCTGTTATGTTTCTGTAATGAGCTACTGTCCAGTAATAATACCTGTTATGTTTCTGTAATGAGCTACTGTCCAGTAATAATACCTGTTATGTTACTGTAATGAGCTACTGTCCAGTAATAATACCTGTTATGTTTCTGTAATGAGCTACTGTCCAGTAATAATACCAAGATCACAATGCTTAGCATGAATGGTGCTTCCAATGAAGATGTGAATGGACTATAAGGCCAACATTTACATTTTAGTCATTTAGTAGACGGTCTCATCCAGAATGTCTTAGTGCACTCATCCTAAGATAGCTAGGTGGGACAACCACATATCACAGGCATAGTAAGTAAGTCCCTGAGTAAAGTAGCTTTCAGCAGTCACCACCACCTTCCAGACTGCTGGAGGTCTATACTCAGTTACTTATTAAGAATTTCATCACCTTCTCAAAGCCGCGGGAGGGCGACCTAGCTCCTGTATGCGCCACAGAGAGAGATTTGTCAGAATGTGTCTATCATTATTAACCATCTAATGTTCTACAGTCAACCAATATGCTACGTGTTTTTTGATTTGCTGGGCAGGGGTGCATTCTGAGGCACTTCATGGAGTTGAACGGTCTCCTACCTTTCATCAGTGTCATTTATCTTCACCTGATCAGTATTCACAGACGTCATAAACAAACGTTTGTATTTTTTTTATCTGCAACAGTGTTAAATAAAGTTAAATAAATGTTAACTAAAAAAAGTACAAGGGGGACATTCCCTGGTCCCGGATGGGAGGAATACAGAGGAGATACAGCAGCTTTCTTAAAGCTGGTTTCAGATGCGCTCACACATCGTCAATATTTTACAACACATTTAAACAAGTCACTAAATGTGAATAAGAAGTTTCTGGGAATCCTTCTAGTTCAGGTAAATCTGGGTTCTATAATGGTCACATTTCCTCAGTGAAATACTGTACATTAAGATCTACAAGAAATGATAAAGGTGGAGGATTCGTTCTTGCCATAACCAAATGTACAGTAACTGAAGCCTGACTGACTGCTATCTGTGAAGGAATGGCAGTTTATGTGTCACGGATCCCCCGGTACTGCTGCTCATTCTGTTCACCAGTTCTGGAGGTCTACTTCACTGGCTTTCTAGGCTTCACTGAATGGGATTCATTATCATCAACTGTCTTGTCTGATTACACACACCTGGTTCCCATTTCCCCATTTCCCCTATATACGTGCCCTCTGTTCCCTCTGTCTTTGTCGATTATTGTTCCCATGTCCATTGGTGGTGTGAGTACCTATGCGTTGGTGCAGCTGTTATGCTGCGTGCTTTATATATATTGTGTATTACGGGTATCGTCCTGTGTCGTTCAACAAGGATCACCCTCGCTCTTTTCTTTGGGTACATACCAGTATTTTGTATATGTGTTTGTTTTGGGTATATTAAAAACCCTTATTGTGTATTCCTGCGCCTGTCTCCAAATCCTTTATACCAGCGTGACATTATGTCTGATATAATCACTTTCCTGTGGCGACACACATCATTCTGGATGACAACCATGTCTAAATTCAATATACTTATTATGGACGTGAAGACCCATGGACCAAAAAAAGGACAGAAAGACAAAGTAGTTACTACTGAGTGGTATTGTAGAATTACACATACACGTATCATTTACAGTTTAGAAATGAAAGCACTTCATATATCTAGTTCCCCAATTTGAAGGTGTCGTAAGTATTTGTACAAATTCACTGATATGTGTATTAAAGTAGTCAAAAGTTGTGTTTTTGGTCACTTATTCCTAGCACACAATGACTACATCAAGCTTGTGAAACTACAAACTTGTCGGATGAATTTGCAGTTTGTTTTGGTTGCGTTTTAGATTTTGTTGTGCCCAATAGAAATGAATAGTAAATCATGTATTGTCACGTTTATTGTAAATAAGAATAGAATATGTTTCTGAACACTTGCAGTATATGTGGATGCTACCATGATAACGGATAATCAGTGATGAATCGCGAATAATGATGAGTGTGAAAGGCTTAAATATCAACCCCCCCCAAAACGAACCTCCCCTAAGCTCCCCTGCTAACCTCCCCTGCTAACCTCCCCTGCTAATCTCCCCTGCTTATCTCCCCTGCTAACCTCCCTAATCTCCCCTGTTTTTGGTATTGGTGAGAAGTTCATGTTTTGTACACTCCCTGTACCCGTAAAGTCTAGTCTGATTGTCATAGTCTATTGTGGTTGTTTGTCTGATTGCCCTTGTTTGTTCAGCCATAGATAATCTCATAGTTGTCTAAAGTGATGTAACTATTACAAACTGATTTCTAAGGAGGGCGCATTGTCCTTTGTAGGATCACGGCCATATGTACGAATCAACACCATCTCACAAACCCAAGAATACCACAGCCTTGTCAAAGTGAATGGTTTCCAATCGGACAGAAGGCCTCTTACCATGTAAGGGAACTCATCGCCTCTGAGCACAGCTAACAAGGGGAAATGAGGTGAGGAAGAGGTCAGAGTTTAGCAGTCATCATTGTTACATTTAGCTACACTAGCTGTCATGATCATTGTTGGCCTTTTACACATAAGCCCACTGGAATGTTCATGACTTGATGACAAATAATCATTTTTCTTAACATTCTGTTCACATTCCTTGTGTCATAATAGAGATAATTCCCTGGAACAGTTTAGTCATATGAAATCCAATAATGGTAATTATAAGGTAATGATGTCTACGGATGGGATTCTAACTACACTATAAGAAATCATTTATAGTAACAATCCATAACATTGCCATAATGTTGAGTTGATATATTTAAAAAAATGCTTTAAAGAGGTTTTATTGTCACATATACTGGACAGGTGCAGTGAAATGTGTTTATTTTTTACAGCGCTAGCCATAGAAGTATGATGCCCTTGGAGCAAATTATGGTCAAGTGCCTTGGTCAAGGGCTCATCCACAGATTTTCCCCCTCGTCGGCTCAGGTATTCAAACCTGCGACCTTTTGGTTACCTGTCCAACGCTCTAACCGCTAGTACTAGCTGGTGACATCATTGGCCTTTCATTTGAACCCTGTGACATCTCTGTAACCCTGTTCTTACTTCTAGCCAAATCTCCCATCTACATCTACCTGTCTTGCGGGCTGCTGGTGGCCTTTCTTTAGACAGGTGATGTCAATGCTGCAGGCAGAGAGGTGGCACCATGCACTACCTATGTCTTGGCAGGCAGACAGGGCACAGTGCTACTCTGTCTCCTGGTCATCTCTGTTGAACGTCTCACCAGATCTAGGGATTCCAGAGTGCCATAAATACCCACCCAATTTCATTCTACTCTAGTTCTATTGATTGATTTTCTATGAAAGCATTTTGCACCATTTAAGATGCCAAACACATATGGGTTTAGATTAGAAGACACTATTTTAAGACAGATACAGCTTACACTATGGGAGCATAAGAATATCATTCTTTGCTGTAGCAAATCTATTCTATTTCTATCCCTATGCTCAGCACACACTCACTACCATGGTGTATGTTAGTTTGATCCGGGCTGGTCCATTGAAGCTGGCAATATGGGGATGTTCCACCTGGATGATTTGCATCCTAATGGCATCCTTATTCACCCTTCCAATAAGTCATACAGGGAAACATCCTAATTATGCTGTTAGTCTTGTAACCTCAACATCAGTGTTGAGACACGACATTTTCATGGCCTTCCTGTACAGTCACCTGTGGCATTGAAAGGTTCACAACATTAGTAGCTAATCTCCATCTAATCTGGATAGGAGGATTCCCCATGGGTTTCTTCCTTCTTCCTGGTTGGTGAACACGTGTCTGGACGGAGACACACACACAGACACACACACACACACACATGGATGCATGTGGTTGGACGCACACTAACATACACTCACAAACACACAGACATGCACACAAGCACATACGCATGCATGAACGCACACACACACACACACACACACACACACACACACACACACACACACACACACACACACACACACACACACACACACACACACACACACACACACACACACACACACACACACACACACACACACGTAGGCAAACACACATTTAGATAAAAAGGGTTTTACCTTGAACCAAAAAGGGTACTCCTATGGGGACAGCTGAAGAACCCTTTTGGAACCCTTTTTTCTAAGAGTGTACACAGTAATACCTAGTTCATCCACATATTTATCACATTCCACTGAGGCACTTAGCACTTTATAAGTTAACTAGGTCAGTAGACAAAACCCAATCAAATGTATGACAGTGTATGTGCCCTAAATAGAATGTGAATTATAGGATGAGCGTCTGCTAAATGGCTACAATGTAGAAATGTAAATATTATTCTTAACAACTTACTGCAGCACTAGATAAATTACAGTAACCAAGCCACTGGCCAGAGCCTATCAGAGACCTACTTCTACACCAGGCCTGAGTCCTCTGGTTGGCATTCATCGTCCACACTACTGGGTGGATACCACCCAAATACCACAGCCTCAGACACATTGTTTTCACTTTCCACTCTAAGTTTATCTGACATTTTCCAGACGTTTGAGCCTCCTAATTTTAGTCTTTAGAACCCTTGGTTGAAAACAATAACCTAGCCTCAAATAACTTCTGTTATCAAGGTTCCATGATGCATCAGGGGCCTCAGGATACAGGTTGTCAACCTCGGTTCTGAAGAGAGGAGGGAAAAGAGGAGGGAAAATGAGGACGAGAGTCCTTTGTTCATCCCTGATGTGTTGAGTAGTGAGTAGGCGTTTGGTTGTGGCACTGGTGCCTTTAGGGTGATGTGATGGAGGTGGTTCGGTGAACCATGCTCTGTTCAACCTTGCCTGAGACTTGACGTTTGTGTTAGCTCCTCAAGCTTTAGCTTCAGGATAAACCTCAGCAGGCTAATACAGTATAGCACGCAGGTGACCCTGTTGGATCACACACTCCCGCAGCAGGAGTATGGGCCATTGCTAGCAAATGTTGACTACGTCTTATCTCTATGGTGATGTCAGACAGAAGGGAGGGGCAGTGCTTCCTTTAGCGAAACCAGAGAGCAGACACACATGGCCCTGGCACGCAGGGCAAACACTTGCGCTCATTTCCCTGCCCAATCTCCCACAGCCAGGGCAGTGAGTCGTCAATGGCTAGGTTTGGATACCGATACCTTTCTGTTTTTTTTTATTAGTGTATAGATTGTCCACGATTGAGATTCTGGTAAAACGGGCTAGTTTTCTGGCTACCTGTCCATTCTTGACAAGATCAGAAACTTTCCATAATTTGTTGGCTGAGTATCTATTTATTATGTGTACATTTTCATTATTTTTTTAACCTTTATTTAAGAGGTTAAGAACAAATTCTTATTTTCAATGACGGCCTAGGAACAGTGGGTTAACTGTCTGTTCAGGGGCAGAACGACAGATTTGGGGGTTTGAACTTGCACCCTTCCGGTTACTAGTCCAACGCTAGGCTACCCTGCCACTAGGCTACCCTGCCGCCCCAACTTGAGCATCTCCAGAAGACCATAAATGTTTCACCATGTACCCATCTTTCATTCTCAGCATACAAACACAACTGTTGCTTAGTATGTCAGTGAACTCTGATGTAATCACCTTTTTGCCCTTGATAATAAGAAACTAACACTGTGAAATCATTTAGCTTTGTGTTTCAGACAAACATGCAGATTTCGCCCATGAGAGACTGCAACGACTGTGTCATAAATAACTGCACAAACACCTACTATACTATATGTCATAAATAAGTGCATGAATACCTACTATATGTCATAAATACCTACTATATGTCATAAATAAGTGCATAAATACCTACTATATGTCATAAATACCTACTATATGTCATAAATACCTACTATATGTCATAAATACCTACTATATATCATAAATAAGTGCATAAATACCTACTATATGTCATAAATACCTACTATATGTCATAAGTACCTACTTACTATATGTCATAAATACCTACTATGTCATAAGTACATACTCACTATATGTCATAAATACCTACTATATGTCATACATACCTACTATATGTCATAAATACCTACTATATGTCATAAATAAGTGCATAAATACCTACTATATGTTATAAATACCTACTATATGTCATAAATAAGTGCATAAATACCTACTATATGTCATAAATACCTACTATATGTCATAAATACCTACTATATGTCATAAATACCTACTATATGTTATACATACCTACTATATGTCATAAATAAGTGCATAAATACCTACTATATGTTATACATACCTACTATATGTCATAAATACCTACTATATGTTATACATACCTACTATATGTCATAAATACCTACTATATATCAGAAATAAGTGCATAAATACCTACTATATGTTATAAATACCTACTATATGTCATAAATAAGTGCATAAATACCTACTATATGTCATACATACCTACTATATGTCATAAATAAGTGCATAAATACCTACTATATGTTATAAATACCTACTATACGTCATAAATAACTGCATAAATACCTACTATATGTCATAGATAAGTGCATAAATACCTACTATATGTCATACATACCTACTATATGTCATAAATACCTACTATATGTCATAAGTACCTACTTACTATATGTCATAAATACCTACTATATGTCATAAGTACCTACTATATGTCATAAATACCTACTTACTATATGTCATAAGTACCTACTTACTATATGTCATAAATACCTACTATATGTCATAAGTACCTACTTACTATATGTCATAAGTACCTACTTACTATATGTCATAAATACCTACTATATGTCATGAGTACCTACTCACTATATGTCATAAGTACCTACTTACTATATGTCATAAATACCTACTAGAGGTCATACATACCTACTATATGTCATAAATACCTACTATATGTCATAAATACCTACTATATGTTATACATACCTACTATATGTCATAAATAAGTGCATAAATACCTACTATATGTTATACATACCTACTATATGTCATAAATAAGTGCATAAATACCTACTATATGTCATAAATACCTACTATATATCATAAATATGTGCATAAATACCTACTATATGTCATAAATACCTACTATATGTCATAAGTACCTACTTACTATATGTCATAAGTACCTACTTACTATATGTCATAAATACCTACTATATGTCATAAGTACCTACTATATGTCATAAATACCTACTTACTATATGTCATAAGTACCTACTTACTATATGTCATAAATACCTACTATATGTCATAAGTACCTACTCACTATATGTCATAAGTACCTACTTACTATATGTCATAAATGCCTACTATATGTCATACATACCTACTATATGTTATAAATACCTACTATGTGTCATAAATAAGTGCATAAATACCTACTATATGTCATAAATACCTACTATATGTCAGAAATACCTACTATATGTTATACATACTGTAACGGTTTTCTAGTGGTGATGAAGGAGAGTCGGACCAAACTGCAGCGTGTCGATTGCGATCCATGTTTAATACAACAAAGAAAACACGAACACTACACAAAACAATAAACGAAACCGAAACAGCCTATCTGGTGCAAACTAACAGAGAGTACACATAGGACACTAAGGACAATCACCCACGACAAACTCAAGAATATGGCTGGCTCTAAATATGGTTCCCAATCAGAGACAACGATAAGCACCTGCCTCTGATTGAGAACCACTCCAGACAGCCATAGACCTTGCTAGACAACCCACTAAGCTACAATCCCAATACCACCACCAAAACCCCAAGACAAACACACCACAATTACAAAAACCCCATGCCACACCCTGGCCTGACCAAATACATAAAGATAAACACAAAATACTTTGACCAGGGCGTGACACATACCTACTATATGTCATAAATAAGTGCATAAATACCTACTATATGTTATACATACCTACTATATGTCATAAATACCTACTATATGTCATAAGTACCTACTTACTACATGTCATAAATACCTACTATATGTCATAAGTACCTACTCACTATATGTCATAATTACCTACTATATGTCATAAATAAGTGCATAAATACCTACTATATATTATAAATACCTACTATATGTCATAAATAAGTGCATAAATACCTACTATATGTCATAAATACCTACTATATGTCATAAATACCTACTATATGTCATAAATAAGTGCATAAATACCTACTATATGTCATAAATACCTACTATATATCATAAATACGTGCATAAATACCTACTATATGTCATACATACCTACTATATGTCATAAATACCTACTATATGTCATAAATAAGTGCATAAATACCTACTATATGTCATAAATAAGTGCATAAATACCTACTATATGTCATAAATACCTACTATATGTCATAAATACCTACTATATGTCATAAATACCTACTATATGTCATAAGTACCTACTTACTATATGTCATAAGTACCTACTTACTATATGTCATAAATACCTACTATATGTCATAAGTACCTACTTACTATATGTCATAAATACCTACTATATGTCATAAGTACCTACTTACTATATGTCATAAGTACCTACTTACTATATGTCATAAATACCTACTATATGTCATAAGTACCTACTCACTATGTCATAAGTACCTACTTACTATATGTCATAAATACCTACTATATGTCATAAGTACCTACTTACTATATGTCATAAATACCTACTATATGTCATAAGTACCTACTCACTATATGTCATAAGTACCTACTTACTATATTTCATAAATACCTACTATATGTCATAAGTACCTACTTACTATATGTCATAAATATCTACTATATGTCATAAATACCTACTATATGTTATACATACCTACTATATGTCATAAATAAGTGCATAAATACCTACTATATGTTATACATACCTACTATATGTCAGAAATACCTACTATATGTCATAAGTACCTACTTACTATATGTCATAAGTACCTACTTACTATATGTCATAAATACCTACTATATGTCATAAGTACCTACTCACTATATGTCATAAGTACCTACTTACTATATGTCATAAATACCTACTATATGTCATAAATAAGTGCATAAATACCTACTATATGTTATAAATACCTACTATGTGTCATAAATAAGTGCATAAATACATACTATATGTCATAAATACCTACTATATGTCATAAATACCTACTATGTCATAAATAAGTGCATAAATACCTACTATATATCATAAATACGTGCATAAATACCTACTATATGTCATAAATACCCACTATATGTTATACATACCTACTATATGTCATAAATAAGTGCATAAATACCTACTATATGTTATACATACCTACTATATGTCATAAATACCTACTATATATCATAAATACGTGCATAAATACCTACTATATGTCATAAATACCTACTTACTTTATGTCATAAGTACCTACTTACTATATTTCATAAAAACCTACTATATGTCATAAATAAGTGCATAAATACCTACTATATGTTATAAATACCTACTATATGTCATAAATACCTACTATATGTCATAAGTACCTACCTACTATATGTCATAAATACCTACTATATGTCATAAATACCTACTATATGTCATAAGTACCTACTTACTATATGTCATAAGTACCTACTTACTATATGTCATAAATACCTACTATATGTCATAAGTACCTACTTACTATATGTCATAAATACCTACTATATGTCATAAGTACCTACCTACTATATGTCATAAGTACCTACTGACTATATGTCATAAATACCTACTATATGTCATAAGTACCTACTTACTATATGTCATAAGTACCTACTTACTATATTTCATAAATACCTACTCTATGTCATGAGTACCTACTTACTATATGTCATAAATACCTACTATATGTCATACATACCTACTATATGTTATAAATACCTACTATGTGTCATAAATAAGTGCATAAATACCTACTATATGTCATAAATTCCTACTACTACTGTACGTCATAAGTACCTACTTACTATATTTCATAAAAACCTACTATATGTCATAAATAAGTGCATACATACCTACTATATGTTATAAATACCTACTATATGTCATAAATACCTACTATATGTCATACGTACCTACCTACTATATGTCATAAATACCTACTATATGTCATAAATACCTACTATATGTCATAAGTACCTACTTACTATATGTCATAAGTACCTACTTACTATATGTCATAAATACCTACTATATGTCATAAGTACATACTATATGTCATAAATACCTACTTACTATATGTCATAAGTCCCTACTTACTATATGTCATAAATACCTACTATATGTCATAAGTACCTACTTACTATATGTCATAAATACCTACTATATGTCATAAGTACCTACCTACTATATGTCATACATACCTACTATATGTCATAAATACCTACTATATGTCATAAGCACCTACTTACTATATGTCATAAGTACCTACTTACTATATGTCATAAATACCTACAATATGTCATAAGTACCTACTTACTATATGTCATAAGTACCTACTTACTATATTTCATAAATACCTACTATATGTCATGAGTACCTACTTACTATATGTCATAAATACCTACTATATGTCATACATACCTACTATATGTTATAAATACCTACTATGTGTCATAAATAAGTGCATAAATACCTACTATATGTCATAAATACCTACTATATGTCATAAATACCTACTATATGTTATACATACCTACTATACGTCATAAATAAGTGCATAAATACCTACTATATGTTATACATACCTACTATATGTCATAAATACCTACTATATGTCATAAGTACCTACTTACTATATGTCATAAGTACCTACTTACTATATGTCATAAATACCTACTATATGTCATAAGTACCTACTTACTATATGTCATAAATACCTACTATATGTCATAAATAAGTGCATAAATACCTACTATATGTCATACATACCTACTATATGTCATAAATACCTACTATATATCATAAATAAGTGCATAAATACCTACTATATGTCATAAGTGCATAAATACCTACTATATGTCATAAATACCTACTATATGTCATAAATACCTACTATATGTCATAAATACCTACTATATGTCATAAATACCTACTTACTATATGTCATAAATACCTACTTACTATATGTCATAAATACCTACTATATGTCATAAATACTTACTATATGTCATAAATACCTACTATATGTCATAAATACCTACCTACTATATGTCATAAATACCTATATGTCATAAATACCTATATATGTCATAAGTACCTACTTACTATATGTCATAAATACCTACTTATATGTCATAAATGTCATAAGTACCTACTACTATGTCATAAATACCTACTATATATGTCATATAATACCTACTATATGTCATAAATACCTACTACTATATGTCATAAATACCTACTATATATGTCATACTATATGTCATAAATACCTACTACATAAATACCTACTATATGTCATACCTACTATATGTCATATACCTACTATATGTCATAAATAAGTGCATAAATACCTACTATATGTTAAATACCTATAAATACATAACTATATGTCCTACTATATGTCATAAATACCTACTATATGTCATAAATACCTACTTACTATATGTCATAAGTACCTACTATATGTCATAAATACCTACTATGTCATAACATAAATAAATACCTATATGTCCCTACTACTATATGTCATAAATACCTACTATATGTCATATGTCATAAATACCTACTATATGTCATAAATACCTACTATATGTTATAATACCTACTATATGTCATAAATACCTACTATATGTCATAAATACCTACTATATGTCATAAATACATACCTACTATATGTCATAAATACCTACTATATGTCATATAATACCTACTATATGTCATAAATACCTCATAAATACTTACTACTATATGTCATAAGTACCTACTATATGTCATAAATACCTATATGTCATAAATACTCACTATATGTCATAAGTACCTACTTACTATATGTCATAAATACCTACTATATGTCATACATACCTACTATATGTTATAAATACCTACTATATGTCATAAATACCTACTATATGTCATAAATAAGTGCATAAATACCTACTATATGTTATAAATACCTACTATATGTCATAAATACCTACTATATGTCATAATACCTACTATATGTCATAAATAAGTGCATAAATACCTACTATATGTCATATAATAACTATATGTCATAAATACATGCATAAATACTACCTACTATATGTCATAAATACCTATATAATAAGTACCTACTAAATACCTACTATATGTTATACATACCTACTATATGTCATAAATAAGTGCATAAATACCTACTATATGTTATAAATACCTACTATATGTCATAAATACCATAAATACCTACTATATGTCATAAATACCTACTATATGTCATAAACTACTATATGTCATAAATACCTACCTACTATATGTCATAAATACCTACTTACTTTATGTCATAAGTACCTACTTACTATATTTCATAAAAACCTACTATATGTCATAAATAAGTGCATAAATACCTACTATATGTTATAAATACCTACTATATGTCATAAATACCTACTATATGTCATAAGTACCTACCTACTATATGTCATAAATACCTACTATATGTCATAAATACCTACTATATGTCATAAGTACCTACTTACTATATGTCATAAGTACCTACTTACTATATGTCATAAATACCTACTATATGTCATAAGTACCTACTTACTATATGTCATAAATACCTACTATATGTCATAAGTACCTACCTACTATATGTCATAAATACCTACTGTATGTCATAAATACCTACTATATGTCATAAGTACCTACTTACTATATGTCATAAGTACCTACTTACTATATGTCATAAATACCTACTATATGTCATAAGTACCTACTTACTATATGTCATAAGTACCTACTTACTATATTTCATAAATACCTACTCTATGTCATGAGTACCTACTTACTATATGTCATAAATACCTACTATATGTCATACTATATGTCACTATGTGTCATAAATAAGTGCATAAATACCTACTATATGTCATAAATACCTACTATACTACTACTGTATGTCATAAGTACCTACTTACTATATTTCATAAAAACCTACTATATGTCATAAATAAGTGCATACATACCTACTATATGTTATAAATACCTACTATATGTCATAAATACCTACTATATGTCATAAGTACCTACCTACTATATGTCATAAATACCTACTATATGTCATAAATACCTACTATATGTCATAAGTACTTACTATATGTCATAAGTACCTACTTACCTATATGTCATAAATACCTACTATATGTCATCCTATATATGTCATAAGTATACTATATGTCATAAATACCTACTACTATATGTCATAAGTACCTACTTACTATATGTCATAAATACCTACTATATGTCATAAGTACCTACTTACTATATGTCATAAATACCTACTATATGTCATAAGTACCTACCTACTATATGTCATACATACCTACTATATGTCATAAATACCTACTATATGTCATAAGCACCTACTTACTATATGTCATAAGTACCTACTTACTATATGTCATAAATACCTACAATATGTCATAAGTACCTACTACTATATGTCATAAGTACCTACTTACTATATTTCATAAATACCTACTATATGTCATGAGTACCTACTTACTATATGTCATAAATACCTACTATATGTCATACATACCTACTATATGTTATAAATACCTACTATGTGTCATAAATAAGTGCATAAATACCTACTATATGTCATAAATACCTACTATATGTCATAAATACCTACTATATGTTATACATACCTACTATACGTCATAAATAAGTGCATAAATACCTACTATATGTTATACATACCTACTATATGTCATAAGTACCTACTTACTATATGTCATAAATACCTACTATATGTCATAAGTACCTACTTACTATATGTCATAAATACCTACTATATGTCATAAATAAGTGCATAAATACCTACTATATGTTATAAATACCTACTATGTGTCATAAATAAGTGCATAAAGACCTAATATATGTCATAAATACCTACTATATGTCATAAATACCTACTATATGTCATAAATAAGTGCATAAATACCTACTATATGTCATAAATACCTACTATATATCATAAATACGTGCATAAATACCTACTATATGTCATAAATACCCACTATATGTTATACATACCTACTATATGTCATAAATACCTACTTACTGTATGTCATAAGTACCTACTCACTATATGTCATAAGTACCTACTCACTATATGTCATAAGTACCTACTTACTATATGTCATAAATACCTACTATATGTCATACATACCTACTATATGTTATAAATACCTACTATGTGTCATAAATAAGTGCATAAATACCTACTATATGTCATAAATACCTACTATATGTCATAAATACCTACTATATGTTATAAATACCTACTATATGTCACAAATACCCACTATATGTTATACATACCTACTATATGTCATAAATAAGTGCATAAATACCTACTATATGTTATAAATACCTACTATATGTCATAAATAAGTGCATAAATATCTACAATATGTCATACATACCTACTATATGTCATAAATAAGTGCATAAATACCTACTATATGTTATAAATACCTACTATACGTCATAAATAAGTGCATAAATACCTACTATATGTCATAGATAAGTGCATAAATACCTACTATATGTCATAAATACCTACTATATGTCATACATACCTACTATATGTCATAAATACCTACTATATGTCATAAATAAGTGCATTAATACCTACTATATGTCATAAATACCTACTTACTGTATGTCATAAGTACCTACTTACTATATTTCATAAATACCTACTATATGTCATAAGTACCTACTAACTATATGTCATAAGTACCTACTCACTATATGTCATATGTACCTACTTACTATATGTCATAAATACCTACTATATGTCATACATACCTACTATATGTTATAAATACCTACTATGTGTCATAAATAAGTGCATAAATACCTACTATATGTCATAAATACCTACTATATGTCATAAATACCTACTATATGTTATACATACCTACTATATGTCATAAATACCTACTATATGTCATAAATAAGTGCATAAATACCTACTATATGTTATAAATACCTACTATATGTCATAAATAAGTGCATAAATACCTACTATATGTCATACATACCTACTATATGTCATAAATAAGTGCATAAATACCTACTATATGTTATAAATACCTACTATACGTCATAAAGAAGTGCATAAATACCTACTATATGTCATAGATAAGTGCATAAATACCTACTATATGTCATAAATACCTACTATATGTCATACATACCTACTATATGTCATAAATACCTACTATATGTCATAAATAAGTGCATTAATAAATACCTACTAAATATGTCATAAATACCTACTATATGTTATACATACCTACTATAAGTCATAAATAAGTGCATAAATATCTACTATATGTTATACATACCTACTATATGTCATAAATACCTACTATATGTTATACATACCTACTATATGTCATAAATACCTACTATATGTCATAAATAAGTGCATAAATACCTACTATATGTTATAAATACCTACTATATGTCATAAATAAGTGCATAAATACCTACTATATGTCATAAATACCTACTATATGTCATAAATACCTACTGTATGTCATAAATACCTACTATATGTTATACATACCTACTATAAGTCATAAATAAGTGCATAAATATCTACTATATGTTATACATACCTACTATATGTCATAAATACCTACTATATGTTATACATACCTACTATATGTCATAAATACCTACTATATGTCATAAATAAGTGCATAAATACCTACTATATGTTATAAATACCTACTATATGTCATAAATAAGTGCATAAATACCTACTATATGTCATACATACCTACTATATGTCATAAATAAGGGCATAAATACCTACTATATGTTATAAATACCTACTATACATCATAAATAAGTGCATAAATACCTACTATATGTCATAGATAAGTGCATTAATACCTACTATATGTCATAAATACCTACTATATGTCATACATACCTACTATATGTCATACATACCTACTATATGTCATAAATACCTACTATATGTCATAAATAAGTGCATAAATACCTACTTTATGTCATAAATAAGTGCATAAATACCTACTATATGTTATAAATACCTACTATACGTCATAAATAAGTGCATAAATACCTACTATATGTCATAGATAAGTGCATAAATACCTACTATATGTCATAAATACCTACTATATGTCATACATACCTAGTATATGTCATAAATAACTGCATACATACCTACTATATGTCATAAATAAGTGCATAAATACCTACTATATGTCATACATACCTACTATATGCCATAAATACCTACTATATGTCATAAATACCTACTATATGTCATAAATAAGTGCATAAATACCTCCTGTATGTCATAAATAAGTGCATAAATACCTACTATATGTCATACATACCTACTATATGTCATAAATACCTACTATATGTCATAAATAAGTGCATAAATACCTCCTGTATGTCATAAATACCTACTATATGTCATAAATACCTACTATATGTCATAAATAAGTGCGTAAATACCTACTATATGTCATAAATACCTACTATATGTCATAAATAAAGGCATAAATACCTACTATATGTTATAAATAACTCACACATGTGGAGGTGTGCAATTGTTTTGTTAATCAAAGCTACATTTTAACAGACGGATTAAACATCAAGAGCCTGGTTTAGGACTGTTATTTCTTCACCTAATGGCATTGCGTCAATTGTATTTGTGAAGAAATATTTAAGTGCTTTTTCTATGATGAAATCCCTGTGTAGTACGTGTGCCCCATCCATTACAGGACTCTGGATACTTCCGGCGCCGACAGAGATGGCCGCCTCGCTTCGCGTTCCTAGGAAACTATGCAGTTTTTTGTTTTTTTTACGTGTTATTTCTTACACTAGTACCCCAGGTCATCTTAGGTTTCTTTACATACAGCCGACAAGAACTACTGAATATAAGATCAGCGTCAACTCACCATCAGTACGACCAAGAATATGTTTTTCGCGACGCGGATCCTGTGTTCTGCCTTACAACCAGTGTAACCGAGTGGATCACATGCAGCGACCAAAAAAAAAAAAAACGACTCAGAAAAAGAGGGAAACGAAGCGGTCTTCTGGTCAGACTCCGGAGACGGGCACATCGTGCACCACTCCCTAGCATTCTTCTTGCCAATGTCCAGTCTCTTGACAACAAGGTTGATAAAATCCGAGCAAGGGTAGCATTCCAGAGGGACATCAGAGACTGTAACGTTCTCTGCTTCACGGAAACATGGCTAACTGGAGAGACGCAATCCGAAGCGGTGCAGCCAGCGGGTTTCTCCACGCATCGCGCCGACAGAAACAAACATCTTTCTGGTAAGAAGAGGGGCGGGGGCGTATGTCTTATGGCCAACGTGACATGGTGTGATGAAAGAAACATACAGGAACTCAAATCCTTCTGTTCACCTGATTTAGAATTCCTCACAATCAAATGTAGACCGCATTATCTACCAAGAGAATTCTCTTCGATTATAATCACAGCCGTATATATCCCCCAAGCAGACACATCGATGGCTCTGAACGAACTTTATTTAACTCTCTGCAAACTGGAAACGATTTATCCGGAGGCTGCATTCATTGTAGCTGGGGATTTGAACAAGGCTAATCTGAAAACAAGACTCCCTAAATTTTATCAGCATATCGATTGCGCAACCAGGGGTGGAAAGACCCTGGATCATTGTTACTCTAACTTCCGCGACGCATATAAGGCCCTGCCCCGCCCCCTTTCGGAAAAGCTGACCACGACTCCATTTTGTTGATCCCTGCCTACAGACAGAAACTAAAACAAGAAGCTCCCACGCTGAGGTCTGTCCAACGCTGGTCCGACCAAGCTGACTCCACACTCCAAGACTGCTTCCATCACGTGGACTGGGAGATGTTTCGTATTGCGTCAGACAACAACATTGACGAATACGCTGATACGGTGTGCGAGTTCATTAGAACGTGCGTTGAAGATGTCGTTCCCATAGCAACGATTAAAACATTCCCTAACCAGAAACCGTGGATTGATGGCAGCATTCGTGTGAAACTGAAGGCACGAACCACTGCTTTTAATCAGGGCAAGGTGTCTGGTAACATGGCTGAATACAAACAGTGCAGCTATTCCCTCCGCAAGGCTATCAAACAAGCTAAGCGCCAGTACAGAGACAAAGTAGAATCTCAATTCAACGGCTCAGACACAAGAGGTATGTGGCAGGGTCTACAGTCAATCACGGACTACAGGAAGAAACCCAGCCCAGTCACGGACCAGGATGTCTTGCTCCCAGGCAGACTAAATAACTTTTTTGCCCGCTTTGAGGACAATACAGTGCCACTGACACGGCCTGCAACGGAAACATACGGTCTCTCCTTCACTGCAGCCGAAGTGAGTAAGACATTTAAACGTGTTAACCCTCGCAAGGCTGCAGGCCCAGACGGCATCCCCAGCCGCGCCCTCAGAGCATGCGCAGACCAGCTGGCCGGTGTGTTTACGGACATATTCAATCAATCCCTATACCAGTCTGCTGTTCCCACATGCTTCAAGAGGGCCACCATTGTTCCTGTTCCCAAGAAAGCTAAGGTAACTGAGCTAAACGACTACCGCCCGTAGCACTCACATCCGTCATCATGAAGTGCTTTGAGAGACTAGTCAAGGACCATATCACCTCCACCTACCTGACACCCTTGACCCACTCCAATTTGCTTACCGCCCAAATAGGTCCACAGACGATGCAATCTCAACCACACTGCACACTGCCCTAACCCATCTGGACAAGAGGAATACCTATGTGAGAATGCTGTTCATCGACTACAGCTCGGCATTCAACACCATAGTACCCTCCAAGCTCGTCATCAAGCTCGAGACCCTGGGTCTCGACCCCGCCCTGTGCAACTGGGTACTGGACTTCCTGACGGGCCGCCCCCAGGTGGTGAGGGTAGGCAACAACATCTCCTCCCCGCTGATCCTCAACACTGGGGCCCCACAAGGGTGCGTTCTGAGCCCTCTCCTGTACTCCCTGTTCACCCACGACTGCGTGGCCATGCACGCCTCCAACTCAATCATCAAGTTTGCGGACGACACAACAGTGGTAGGCTTGATTACCAACAACGACGAGACGGCCTACAGGGAGGAGGTGAGGGCCCTCGGAGTGTGGTGTCAGGAAAATAACCTCACACTCAACGTCAACAAAACTAAGGAGATGATTGTGGACTTCAGGAAACAGCAGAGGGAACACCCCCATCCATCCATCGATGGAACAGTAGTGGAGAGGGTAGCAAGTTTTAAGTTCCTCGGCATACACATCACAGACAAACTGAATTGGTCCACTCACACAGACAGCATCGTGAGGAAGGCGCAGCAGCGCCTCTTCAACCTCAGGAGGCTGAAGAAATTCGGCTTGTCACCAAAAGCACTCACAAACTTCTACAGATGCACAATCGAGAGCATCCTGGCGGGCTGTATCACCGCCTGGTATGGCAACTGCACCGCCCTCAACCGTAAGGCTCTCCAGAGGGTAGTGAGGTCTGCACAACGCATCACCGGGGGCAAACTACCTGCCCTCCAGGACACCTACACCACCCGATGCTACAGGAAGGCCATAAAGATCATCAAGGACATCAACCACCCGAGCCACTGCCTGTTCACCCCGCTGCCATCCAGAAGGCAAGGTCAGTACAGGTGCATCAAAGCTGGGACCGAGAGACTGAAAAACAGCTTCTATCTCAAGGCCATCAGACTGTTAAACAGCCACCACTAACATTGAGTGGCTACTGCCAACACACTGTCAATGACACTGACTCTACTCCAGCCACTTTAATCATGGGAATCGATGGGAAATGATGTAAATATATCACTAGCCACTTTAAACAATGCTACCTTATATAATGTTACTTACCCTACATTGTTCATCTCATATGCATACGTTGATACTGTACTCTATATCATCGACTGCATCCTTATGTAATACATGTATCACTAGCCACTTTAACTATGCCACTTGGTTTACATACTTATCTCATATGTATATACTGTACTCGATATCATCTACTGTATCTTGCCTATGCTGCTCTGTACCATCACTCATTCATATATCCTTATGTACATATTCTTTATCCCCTTACACTGTGTATGACAGTAGTTTTTTTTGGAATTGTTAGTTAGATTACTTGCTCGTTATTACTGCATTGTCGGAACTAGAAGCACAAGCATTTCGCTACACTCGCATTAACATCTGCTAACCATGTGTATGTGACAAATAAAATTTGATTTGATTTGATTTGATTTGATTTGATTTGACCACCGCCCTCACATCTCCAGTCCTCTCTGACATCACAAACATGTCCTCCTTCTGTCTCCCAGTGCCATCTGATTCACCAGAGAAAGCCTCCCACGTATTATTATTATTTTTTAATAGGATAAGCACTCCACTCCCTCAAGCTTTTGATTTTGAAGTCATCAGAAGTATAGACAAGGCTCTGTCTCCGGTTTCCATTGTCATGTGGAGATAAAACAGTCAGGAATCACTCTGTCTGCTACTACAACCTCTGTCCTCCAGTGAGGTCATGTGTCTATTGTTAACCACACAGGGAGGGCCTGGGGAGGGGAGGACGTGCATCTGCAGAGGTTCACTTCAGCAGGTGATTAGTCAGACAATAATAAATACCTTGTAATACCTTGTCTGTGTGGGGAGATAAAATCCCCGTTGAGCGGACACTCAAGATCATAACTCATGTTCTTATGCAGACCAGGTGCCACCTACCCCTTGACATTTCCTACAAGTACACCAGTTAATACCAATTGCTGTTATGCAATTGTGTATAATGTTAAACTTCAAAACTACAATACAACACTCATACCAGTTACAGCTATGCTGATTATTGTATGGGATCATTACTGTTGTGGTCGATACCAAAGCATGCTGTTGTGATCTGAATGTATGATGTTTTTATTGTATTTTAGATTTCATCGTCATTATGTTAACAGTTTGCCTATGTAGAGCTTTGAGATAACACTAATGAAATGTTCTATTCAAATTACATGCACTATTATAGAAGGTAATCAAGCTACTCTTTCTTCTGACTGCAGCCAAAGCAACGACGACCGAGTGACGATGAATCACTGAAGATAAGGTTTAAAAATGGAGAGAAAAGAAAAGAGAGCGGTGGACAGACAGTGGCTATATTGTGTTCTGATATCACTGTAATCTGTCCTGATGAAGGCCATTGTCATGTGTTTGTTCTGAAGGACATCAACAGAGCTGTGAGTCATGATCCAACACTAATCTTTACTTGACATGGATATGGTGGTCGTGGCTAGTATAGTTCCACTGACATCATAAATACTTTCCACAATGGGGAGCTTACTGTTCCTCCTTCTACCTTAAGCCAAGGTAAGGCTTATTATCAAGACGCTAGTTTTCCCTTCTCTCTAAATTGAACTTGTCCTTATCCTCTCTGGAATATATATATATATATATATATATATATATTATATTTATATATATTTTTTTTTAGCTTTGTTGTGTGGTGAGTGTGTAATAAGTTCCAAGAATACCTACATGGTGCACATTGAGCATTGTGAGAATAGGTGACCTATCATATACATATCACTTCTGCTTATGCGTGCCAGCTGCATTGTCATACTGTACAAGACTTTTGTGTCATTTTGCTCTAGTTTTCAGCTGAAAAAAATAGCATTCTTGGTTGGCATCTGTAAGAGTGTTTGACAATGTCTTCGTGCCTCGGAGTCCACATGTTGCACATGATGTGTAGGGATAAATATGTACAGGAATGTATGAGCACAGTGCAGTAGGTCTCTAAGTGGGTCTTGGTCTTGCAGTGAGTCTTGCGATGTGGAGATGAATTCTTCAAAAGTGACAGTGTGGAATTCATTGTTTACGTTGCATGGCGTTGTGTGATAAGACCAGTATGCTGGTCCAGCACTTTGACACTCAGTTATGAGAGGGCATTTACAGTGCTTTACGATAATATGCAATGATAGGAAGAAACTAAACAGCATTCTTGTAAGCACACTTGACCCCAAAGCCTGAGGTCAATAGACTACCAGGTTTACTGTATATTGTACTAAGTAGGCCAATCGTTAATTAATACAGTACAAGAGTGTTGTGAGTCTGTGGTTGAGTGGTTACACTCCACGCTCTTTGCAAATTTAATCAATTTTAGAATAAGCCTGTAACGTAAGAAAATGTGGAAAATGTGAAAGGGTCTGAATACTTTCCGATTGCACTGTGTATAGATTGGCCCATGGGCTGAGGACTACAGGAAGTCAGACCGACAGAATGTATTGAATCAGACCAGTTACTGTGCTGCTGGATAATATTATGGGATATGGGCTCTGTTTGCTTTCTGTTGCATAATCACAGCTTGAGAAGTGTATCGAAACAGGCTTGGCATTAGAAAAGGAGTCTTTAGAGGAATAAGATAAGGGTTGTGTCTAGTCTCATGCCGCTGTGGGTAGGGACTAACGTAGGAGCTTATTAGCATTGGCCCACAGTGGTACTACACCAGTAGCGATGAGATTTGAGCACATATTATACCGCTCATTGGCAGAGGAACAGGACATGGCATCTGGCACCGCTTAAGACAAGTCCATATTTGGGTAAACGTTATTTCTTACAGGCAGCGTCGGTTTACTTGGGGAGCTGTTAGAAATAATTAACCAAGATCCTTCATCCTTCCCTAAACCATGGCATTCTTTGTTGAGTATTGAGCTGACCAAACACCATGGGATAGGAGGACATGGCATGACATCTGGCACTGCCTCACAAAAGTCCATATTTGGGTGGCGTTATTTCTTCATGACAGCGTTCTGTGTGGGACGATGAAGTTGGGGTGAGATTGGGCGGGATCAGAAATAAGTTTCCAAGTTCCTCCTCTATCCATCCATCCACCTTTGTGACACCTATTTTCCGTCAACTCAAGCGTGGCATTCTGCATTCTCCACCAAATCATCCCAATTAGACGCAGGAAATAAATGTATGTTCAGGAGAGACATGCCAACAGCTGTAATACAATGTCCTGACCTATTTATATTCTAAGACATTTGGCAGAACCGAGCCAGGCATTACATGTATTGTGTACATTCTATGCACCATGAAATGGCCCGATTATCAGGCACATTTATAGTAAGTCTGTTTTAAGGCTCGGTGGGTACAACATTTCCTCTGTTTGTTCAATGGTTTCAAATATGAGATGTGGGTGTTGTGTATTAAATCACAATGTTGATTCATGAAATACACATTTTTAGAGGAAACGAGTGCAGGGTATAGCACTACATCCCGTAAAAGGATTCAAGGTCTATATGAAAAAATACCACAAAAGAGAGGAAGAATCGTTCAATGAGGTGATGCAACAGAGAACCAAAAGTCTGACCTGTGGTTGACTGTTTGGTCTTATAAATAGCCTCAACATTAGAATGAGACAGCCAACATTTCCAATCATTGTGATTTCATTTGTAACTATTTCTGGTTGACTGTTGCTGAAGAAAATACTGTGGAGAAGAATCTGACAGAGGGCAGAGAGAGGGCAGAGGGAGGAGGGGTGGAGGGGTGAATGGAGGGAGACACTGCAATACAGTACAGTTTTGTGACACAGCTGTCTAGCATAACTCACCCAGCTGTCAGCTTACCTCATCACATCTGGACGAGCTCAGTACGCCCATCTGCATGCAGGATCAGGGTCAGGGTGCACCCAAATAGCCACCCCCACGTGTTTATCAACCAATCACCAAGGATAACCACCTCCACTTCCTATGGAATCCCACCAGTCTATCAACAGCAGCCTAGCCGATTACACAGGGATAAACCTGTCCATCTCGCAAATCCTTATTCCCAAATCCTTCTCCACCCCCCCTCCACAAGTCAGGAACCCTGGTCAGAAACACCCTAACTGAAGGGAAAGACTGCTATTATTAGATCTCTGGGCAGGAAACAAGAGGGAAACATGGATAAACTGGGCCCTAAAAGAAGGTCACAAATACAATTTCTCTTTGTGTGACTTTTCCCTCCTGTTACTCAACAATCACATTACATTTCACAACAAGTAGTGAAACTCGTCAGCAGAGACTGCACTGTAAAGAGAAAACACTTCTGACTGGGAATGTCTGCAGCCCAAATTCTCACAGCAAACAACGGTAGTTTGGTGTGTTTACTTTCTAATGCCAGTCTAACAAAAGACACATTAATTGTATCATGGCTGGATGGAATACAAACATTATTGCTTAACAGCTTCTGTTATCAAACCCTGGCATCGATGTAGAATAGAGTAAAACTTGAGTTCCAATTTCACTTCCTATTAGCCAAACAATGTTCTTGTCATGCTTTGTGTGTTCTGATAAGCTACCCAGGAAAGGGCAAAAAATAGCCCATATTAAACAGGAATGCCTACGGGGGAGGTGTTGCTGTATATGTTCAGAGCCATAGTCCTGTAATGCTTAGAGAGGACCTCATGTCTAATGTTTCAGTAGTGGAAAACGTACCCAATTGTCATACTTGAGTAAAAGTAAAGATAGCTTAATAGAAATTGACTCAAGTAAAATGAAAAATCACTCAGTAAAACACTACTTGAGAAAAAGTCTAAAAGTATTTGGTTTGAAATATACTTCCGTATCAAAAGTAAATGTAATTGCTAAAATATAGTTAAGTATCAAAAGTTAAAGAACACTGGGATCCAAATTCACCGTTCAGCAGGACAATAACCTAAAACACAAGGCAGAATCTACACTGGAGTTGTGTACCAAGACAATATTGAGTGTTCCTGAGTGGCCGAGCTACAGTTTTGACTTAAATCTGCTTGAAAATCTATGGAAAGACTTGAAAATGTCTAATGATCAACAACCATCTTTACGGAACTTGTAGAATTCTAAAACAAATAATGTGCAAAAGTTGTGCAATCCAGGTGTATAAAGCTCTTACAGACTTACCCCCAAAAAACTAATAGCTATGATTGCTGCCAAAGGTGATTCTAACATGTATTGACTCAGGGGTGTGAATACTTACAGTGGCAAGAAAAAGTATGTGAACCCTTTGGAAATACCTGGATTTCTGCATAAATTGGTCATTAAATTTGATCTTCATCTAGGTCACAACAATAGACAAACACAGTTTGCGTAAACTAATAACACACAAACAATGATACATTTTCATGTCTTTATTGAACACACCGTGTAAACATTCACAGTGCAGGGTGGGAAAAGTATGTGAACCCTTGGATGTAATAACTGGTTGACCCTCCTTTGGCAGCAATAACCTCAACCAAACATTTTCTCTATGGTCAGAAGGAATTTTGGACCATTCCTCTTTGCAAAACTGTTTCAGTTCAGCAATATTCTTGGGATGTTAGGTGTGAACTGCTCTCTTGAGGTCATGCCAAAGCATCTCAATCAGGTTGAGGTCAGGACTCTGACTGGGCCACTTCAGAAGGCATATTTGATTCTGTTGAAGCCATTCTGTTGTTGATTTACTTCTGTGTTTTGGGTCATTGTCCTGTTGCATCACCCAACTTCTGTTGAGCTTCAATTGGCGGACAGGTAGCCTAATATTCTCCTGCAAAATGTCTTGATAAACTTGAGAATTCATTTTTCTGTCGATGATAGCTAGGTGTCCGGACCATAAGGCAGCAAACCAGCCCCAAACCATAATGCTCCCTCCACCATACTTTACAGTTGGGATGAGGTTTTGATGTTGGTGTGCTGTGACTTTTTTTCTCCACACATAGTGTTGTGTGTTCCTTCCAAACAACTAGTTTCATCTGTCCACAGAATATTTTGCCAGTAGCGCTGTGGAACATCCAGGTGCACTTTTACAAACTTCAGACATGCAGCAATGTTTTTTTGGGACAGCAGTGGCTTCTTCCGTGGTGTCCTCCAATGAACACCATTCTTGTTTAGTGTTTACGTATAGTAGACTCTCGTCAACAGAGATGTTAGCATGTTCCAGAGATTTCTTTAAGTCTTTAGCTGACACTCTAGGATTCTTCTTAACCTCATTGAGCATTCTGCTCTGTGCTCTTGCAGTCATCTTTGCAGGATGGCCACTCCTAGGAGAGTAGCAACAGTACTGAATTTTCTCCAAGTAAATAAATTTGTCTTACCGTGGACTGATGAACATCAAGGCTTTTAGAGATACTTTTGTAACCCTTTGCAGCTTTAACAATTCTCCATCTGAGGTATTCTGAGATCTCTTTTGTTCAAGGCATGGTTCACATCAGGCAATGCTTCTTGTGAATAGGAAACTCTAAAACTAGATTTTGTGAGTATTATTTACAGGGCAAGGCAGCTCAAACCAACATCTCCAATCTCGTCTCATTGATTGGACTCCAGGTTAGCTGACTCCTGACTACAATTATCTTTTGGGGAAATCATTAGCCTAGGGGATCAGATACTTTTCCCAACCTACACTGTGAAATTTTAAATTCTGTATTCAATATAGACAAGAAAAATACAAAAAGTTGTGTATTATTAGTTTAAGCATACTATGTTTGTCTATTGTTGTGACTTAGA
Source organism: Oncorhynchus tshawytscha (assembly GCF_018296145.1). NCBI lineage: Eukaryota > Metazoa > Chordata > Actinopteri > Salmoniformes > Salmonidae > Oncorhynchus > Oncorhynchus tshawytscha. The sequence continues at coordinate 27,339,516 of NC_056441.1, forward strand.
TGAAGATCAGATCAAATTTGATGACTAATCTATGCAGAAATACAGGTCATTCCAAAGGGTTCACATACTTTTTCTTGCCAAAGTATGTAAATGAGATATTTCTGTATTTAATTTTCAATAAATATGTTCACTTAGTCATTACGGGGTATTGTGTGTAGATGGGTGAATCCGTTTTGAATTCAAGCTGCAACACAACAAGATGTGAAATAAGTTAAGGGGTATGAATACTTTCTGAATACACTGTAAATGATCAAGTGTGGTGAAAAAAGCTTTAAATGAAGTTATAGGCAGAAAGGCAGAAAGACTAATTCAACCTAATATTTTATTGAATCAGATGGCTCGTTTATCACAAAACATTTGGAAGTTGCTCATTATTTTAATGACAATTTCATTGGCAAAGTGGGAAAACTTAGCCATGAAATGCCAACAACAAACTGTGAGCCATCATATTCGTGCATAAAATACTTAATACCGAAAGAAACGCATTGTAATTTTGACATTTGTACAGTTAGTATGGGAGAGGTGGAAAAAGGATTGTTGTCCATTGATAATGAGAGTGGGAGAGGTGGAAATGTATTGTTGTCCATTTATAATGAGAATCCATCTGGTATTGACAAACTAGATGGAAAGCTACTGAGGATAGTAATGGGCGATCCTATTTGCCACATCTTTAATCTGAGCCTGAAGAATAGTGATGGTCCACAGACCTGGAGGGAAAGTGATACCACGGCGCTACCCAAGAATGGCAGAGCACCCTTTACTGGCTCTAACAGCCGACCAATCAGCTTGCTGCCAGTTCTTAGCAAACTGTGAATAATTTAACAATTTCGTTTTAGCATGCTTTGCCTTGATGACAGCGTTGCACACTCTTGGCATTCTCTCAACCAGCTTCACCTGGAATGCTTTTCCAACCGTCTTAAAGTTCCCACATATGCAGAGCACTTGTTGGCTGCTTTCCCTTCACTCTGCGGTCCAACTCATCCCAAACCATCTCAAATGGGTTGAACTCGGGTGATTGTGGAGGCCAAGTTATCTGATACAGCACTTTGTCACTCTCCTTCTTGGTCAAATAACCCTTACATAGCCTGGATGTGTGTTGGGTCATTGTCCTGATGAAAAACAAATGATAGTCCCACTAAGTGCTTGGGCTCCCACTAAGTTGAGTGTGCTATTTACAGATTGGCTGTGTACAGGTACAGTGATCGGTAAGCTGCTCTGACAGCTGAACGTTAGAGAGGGAGATATAAGAGTCCAGCTTCAGGGATTTTTGCAATTTGTTCCAGTCATTGGCAGCAGAGAACTGGAAGGAAATACGGCAAAAGGAAGTGTTGGCTTTTGGGATGACCAGTGAAATATATGTGCTGGAGAGCGTGCTACGGGTGGGTGTTGCTATGGTGACCAGTGAGCTGAGATAACGCGGGGCTTTACCTAACAAAGACTTATAGATGACCTGGAGCCAGTGGGTTTGGTGATGAATATGTAGTGAGGGCCAGGCAACTAACAAAACTAACAAAATGGATGTCACTGTGATAGACTACATCCAGTTTGCTGAGTAGAGTGTTGGAGGCTATTTTGTAAATGACATCGCCGAAGTCGAAGATCGGTAGGATGGTCAGTTTTACGAGGGTATGTCTGGCAACATGAGTGAAGGAGGCTTTGTTGCAAAATAAGAAGCCAATTCTAGATTTAATTTTGGATTGGAGATGCTTAATGTGAGTCTGGAAGGAGAGTTTACAGTCAAACCAGACACCTAGGTATTTGTCGTTGTCCACATCTTCTAAGTCAGAACCGTCCAGAGTAGTGATGCTAGTCGGGTGGGAGGGTGTGGGCAGCAATCGGTTGAAGAGCATGCAAATAGTTTTTACTTGTATTTAAAAGCAGTTGGAAGCTACGGAATGAGTGTTGTATGGCGTTGAAGCTCATTTGGAGGTTTGTTAGCACAGTGTCCAAAGAAGTGCCAGATGTATACAGAATGGTGTCGTCTGCGTAGAGGTGGATCAGAGAATCACCAGCAGCAAGAGCAACATCATTCATACATATAGAGAAAAGAGTCGGTCCTAGAATTGAACCGTGTGGCTCCCCCATAGAGACTACCAGAGGTCCGGACAACAGGCCCTCAGATTTGACACACTGAACTCTATCTGAGAAGTAGTTAGTGAACCAGGCGAGGCAATCATTTGAGAAACCAAGGCTATTGAGTCTGCCGATAAGAAGGCGATGATTGACAGAGTCGAAAGCCTTGGCCAGGTCGATGAATACGGCTTCACAATACTGTCTTTTATAGATGGTGGTTATGATATCGTTTAGGACCTTGAGCATGGCTGAGGTGCACCCATGACCAGCTCGGAAACCAGATTGCATAGTGGAGATGGAACGGTGGGATTCGAAATAGTCGGTGATCTGTTTGTTAACTTGGCTTTCGAAGACCTTAGAAACACAGGGCAGGATGGATATGGGTCTATAACAGTTTGGGTCTAGAGTGTCACCCCCTTTGAACAGGGGGATGACCGTGGCAGCTTTCCAATCTTTAGGGACCTCAGACTATACGTAAGAGAGGTTGAACAGGCTAGTAATAGGGTTTGCAACAATTTTGGCGGGTAATTTTAGAAAGAGAGGGTCCAGACTGTCTAGCCCAGCTGATTTGTAGGGATCCAGATTTTGCAGCTCTTTCAGAACATCAGCTGTCTGGATTTGGGTGAAGAATCAGTGGGGGGGTCTTGGTCAAGTTGCTGCAGGGGGTGCTGAGATGTTGGCCAGGGTAGGGGTAGCCAGGTGGAAAGCATGGCCAGCCGTAGAAAAATGCTTCTTGAAATTCTCGATTATCGTAGATTTATCGGTGGTGACAGTGTTTCCTATCCTCAGTGCAGTGGGCAGCTGAGAGGAGGTGCTCTTATTTTCCATGGACTTTACAGTGTCCCAAACATTTTGGAATTAGTGGAAGCAAATTTCTGTTTGAAAAAGATAGCCTTAGCTTTCCTAACTGACTGAGTATATTGGTTCCTGACTTCCCTGAAAAGTTGCATATCGCAGAGGCTATTCGATGCTAGTGCATTACGCCACAGGATGTTTTTGTGCTGGTCAAGGGCAGTCAGGTCTGGAGAGAACCAAGGGCTATATCTGTTCTTAGTTCTACATATTTTGAATGCGGCATGCTCATTTAAGATGGTGAGGAAAGCACTTTTAAAGAGCAATCAGGCATCCTCTACTGACGGGATGAGGTCAATATCCTTCCAGGATACCCGGGCCAGGTCGATTAGAAAGGCATGCTCGCTGAAGTATGTTAGGGAGCGTTTGACAGTGATGGGGGGGATAGGGTTAGGGTTAGGGTTAGGGTTAGAATAGAATTTAGAGGGCAAGTTGGTCAGGATGATATCTAAAAGGGTGCCCTTGTTTATGGATTTAGAGTTGTACCTGGTAGGTTCCTTGATCATTTGTGTGAGATTGAAGGCATCAAGCTTAGATTGTAGGACAGCTGGGGTGTTAAGCATATCCCAGTTTAGGTCACCTAACAGTACAAACTCTGAAGATGGATGTGGGCAATTCATTCACATATGGTGTCCAGGGCACAGCTGGGGGCTGACGGGAGTCTATAACAAGCGGCAACAGTGAGAAACTTGTTTCTGGAAAGGTGGATTTTTATAAGTAGAAGCTTGTTGTTTGGGCACAGACCTGGATTGTATGATAGAACTCACTGAAGTAGATTGCAACTCCGCCCCCTTTGGCAGTTCTATCTTGTCGGACAATGTTATAGTTAGGGATGGAAATTTCAGGATTTTTGGTGGCCTTCCTGAGCCAGGATTCAGACACGGCTAGGACATCCAGGTTGGCACAGTGTGCTAAAGCATTGAATAAAACAAACTTAGGGAGGAGGCTTCGGATGTTAACATGCATGAAACCAAGGCTTTTACGGTTACAGAAGTCAACAAATGAGAGCGCCTGGGGAATGGGAGTGATTCTGTGGGCTGCAGGGCCTGGATTAACCTCTACATCACCAGAAAAACAGAGGAGGAGTAGGATAAGGGTACGGCTAAGGCTATAAGATCTGGTCGTCTAGTGCTTTCGGAACAGAGAGTAAAAGGAGCAGATTTCTGGGCATAGAAGTATAGATTCAAGGCATAATGTAAAGACAATGGTATGGTAGGATGTGAGTACAGTGGAGGTAAGCCTAGACATTGAGTGACGATGAAAGAGGTTTTGTCTCTAGAGGCATCATTTAAGCCAGTTGTGGTCACCGCATGTGTGGGGGGTGGAACAAAAGGGCTAGTTTAGGCATAATGAGCAGTGCTGGAGGCTCTACAGTGAAATAAGACAATAATCACTAATCAAAGCAGCAATAGGCAAGGCATATTGACATTAGGGAGAGGCATGTGTAGCTGAGTGATCATATGGTCCAGTGAGTAGCTAAGCGAGCTGGAGACGCGCTGATTCAGACAGCTAGCAGGCCGGGGTTGGCAGGTTCGCAGATGGGCCTCAGGGGGATGTCGCAATGGAAGAGCCTTTTGAAACCCCCTCGGGCGGTTACGTCGGCAGACCAGTCGTGATGGATCGGCGGGGCTCCGTTCTAACGTCCATTGCTCTTGTTTCTTGCCCCATCAAGTTTCTTCTTCTTATTGGTGTCTTTTAGTAGTAGTTCATTTGCAGATATTCGACCATGAAGGCCTGATTCACGCGATCTCCTCAGAACAGTTGATGCTGAGATGTGTATGTTACTTGAACTCTGTGAAGCATTTATTTGGGCTGCAATCTGAGGTGCAGTTAACTCTAATGAACTTATCCTCTGCAGCGGAGGTAACTCTGGGTCTTCCGTTCTGTGGCGGTCCTCATGAGAGCCAGTTTCATCATATCGCTTGATTGTTTTTGTGATTGCACTTGAAGAAACTTTTCAAAGTTCTCGAAATGTTCCATATTGACTGAACTGATGTCGTAAAGTTATGATGGACTGTTGTGTCTCTTTGCTTATTTGAGCTGTTCTTGCCATAATATGGACTTGGTCTTTTACCAAATAGGGCTATCAGCTGTATACCAACCCTACCTTGAGTGGCTCAAATGCACCCCTAACTGATTGGCTCATTAAGAAGGAAAGAAATTCCATAAATTAACTTTTAACAAGACACACCTGTTAATTGAAATGCATTCCAGGGGACTACCTCATGAAGCTGGTTGAGAGAATGCCAAGAATGTGCAAAGCTGTCGTCAAAGCAAAGGGATGCTACCCTGAAGAATCTCAAATATAAATATATTTTGATTTGTATCAACATTTTTTGGTTACTACATGAATCCATATGTGTTATTTCATAGTTTTGATGCCTTCACTATTATTCTTCAATGTAAAAAAAAATGTACTGTATCTAAAACTAAAAGCATTGTATTTGGTAAAAAAGTATTCCTTAAGTTAAAGACCTCATCTGAATCTGGTAATGAAAAATGTGGCTGTTGAGCAAGTGGAGGAGACTAAACTTATTGGTGTTACATTAGATTGTTAACTGTCAAGGCACATGATTATATTGCTGTACAGATGGGGAGAGGTCTGTCTGTGATAAAGATATGTTCTGCTTTTTTAACACCACATTTGACCAAACAAGTCTTGCAGGCTCTAGTTTTATTTGTCTATTGCCTGGTTATATGGTCAGGAGCTGTAAAAAAAAAAGAAAAGACAGAGAAAAAGTTGCAGTTGGCCCATGTCTTGCCATTCACTGTAAACAGAGGGATAATGTCAACAAGATGCATGCCAGTCTCTCTTGGATTAGGTAGAAGAAAAATTGACTGCATCACGTGTTTTTATGTGATGAAAATGTCAAATTGTCTGTATTATCAATAACATACAGTTCTGACATACATACGTGCCACCAGGGGTCTCTTTACGGTCCCCAAGTACAAAACAAATTTAAGGCAATGCACAGTATTGCATAGAGCAGGGACCTGTCTCCAACAGGTCAATCATCAAAATCAAATCAAATCAAATGTATTTATATAGCCCTTCATACATCAGCTGATATCTCAAAGTGCTGTACAGAAACCCAGCCTAAAACCCCAAACAGCAAGCAATGCAGGTGTAGAAGCACGGTGGCTAGGAAAAACTCTCTAGAAAGGCCAAAACCTAGGAAGAAACCTAGAGAGGAACCAGGCTATGTGGGGTGGCCAGTCCTCTTCTGGCTGTGCCAGGTGGAGATTGTAACAGAACATGGCCAAGATGTTCAAATGTTCATAAATGACCAGCATGGTCAAATAATAATAATCACAGGCAGAACGGTTGAAATTGGAGCAGCAGCACGGCCAGGTGGACTGGGGACAGCAAGGAGTCATCATGTAAGGTAGTCCTGAGGCATGGTCCTAGGGCTCAGGTCCTCCGAGAGAGAGAAAGAAAGAGAGAAAGAGAGAATTAGAGAGAACATACTTAACAGGGCCAAACAGGAAGGATATAACCCCACCCACTTTGCCAAAGCACAGCCCCCACACCACTAGAGGGATATCTTCAACCACCAACTTACCGTCCTGAGACAAGGCCGAGTATAGCCCACAAAGTTCTCCGCCACAGCACCACCCAAGGGGGGGAGCCAACCCAGACAGGAAGATCACTCAGCTATGAGTAGTTTGCCAAACAATTCTGAAAGTACATGCAATTTTCACGTGTTCCACCACAAACTGTCATAATCAAATCTCACAAGCATCTGACACAGCAGACTCCCAGCTATTACAGTTGAAGTTGGAAGTTTACATACACTTAGGTTGGAGTCATTAAAGCCCGTTTTTCAACCATACCACACATTTCTTGTTAACAAACTATAGTTTTGGCTGGTCAGTTAGGACATCTACATTGTGCATGATACAAGTAATTTCTCTAATTGTTTACAGACAGATTATTTCACTTATCACAATTCCAGTGGGTATCACAATTCCAGTGGGTCAGAAGTTTACATGCACTAAGTTGACTGTGCCTTTAAACAGCTTGGGAAATTCCAGAAAATGGTGTCATGGCTTTAGAAGCTTCTCATAGGCTAATTGACTTATTTTGAGTCAATTGGAGGTGTTCCTGTTGATGTATTTCAAGGCCTACCTTCAAATGCAGTGCCTCTTTGCTTGACATCATGGGAAAATCAAAAGACCTCAATAAAGAAAATGTTGATCCTCCACAAATCTGGTTCATCCTTGGGAGCAATTTCCAAAGGCCTGAAGGTACCACGTTCATCTGTACAAACATAGAACATAAGTATAAACACCATGGGACCTCGCATCCATCATACTGCTCAGGAAGGAGACACGTTCTATCTCCTAGAGATGAACGTACTTTGGTGTGAAAAGTACAAATCAATCCCAGAACAACAGCAAAGGACCTTCTGAAGATGCTGGAGGAAACAGGTACAAAAGTATCTATATCCACAGTAAAACGAGTCCTATATCAACATAACCTGAAAGGCCGCTCAGCAAGGAAGAAGCCACTGCTCCAAAACCGCCATGAAAAAGCCAGACTACAGTTTGCAACTGCACATGGGGACAAAGATTGTACTTTTTGGAGAAAAGTCCTCTGGTCTGATGAAACAAAAATAGTACTGTTTGGCCGTAATGACGATCATTATGTTTGGAGGAAAAAGGGGGAGGCTTGCAAGCCGAAGAACACCATCCCAACCGTGAAGCAAGGGGGTGGCATCATCATGTTGTGGGGGTGCTTTGCTGGTGCACTTCACAAAATAGATGGCATCATGAGGCAGGAAAATTATGTGGATATATTGAAGCAACATATATTGAAGCAACATTCCTGACATCAGTCAGGAAGTCAAAGCTAGGTCGCAAATGGGTCTTCCAAATGGACAATGACCCCAAGCATACTTCCAAAGTTGTGGCAAAATGGCTTTAGGACAACAGTCAAGGTATTGGAGTTGCCATCACAAAGCCCTGACATCAAACCTATAGAAAATTTGTGGGCAGAACTCAAAAAGCGTGTGCGAGCAAGGAGGTCTACAAACCTGACTCATTTACACCAGCTCTGTCAGGAGGAATGGGCCACAATTCACCCAACCTATTGTGGGAAGCTTGTGGAAGGCTACCCGAAACGTTTGACCCAAGTTAAACAATTTAAAGACAATGCAACCAAATACTAATTGAGTGTATGTAAACTTCTGACCCACTTGGAATGTGATGATAGAAATAAAATCAGAAATAAATCATTCTCTCTACTATTATTCTGACATTTCACATTCTTAAAATAAAGTGGTGATCCTAACTGACCTAAGATGGAATTTCTACTAAGATTAAATGTCAGGAATTGTGAAAAACTGAGTTTAAATATACTTGGCTAAGGTGTATGTAAGCTTCCGACTTCAACTGTGTCTAATCAACGCAACATTGACATAGTCACTATTTTCTTAAAAAGCCAGCCAATTCATTTCCAGTAATATTGCCCCTGTCTGTCTATGGAGTGCGCATTTTTCTATCAGTCCATGTGTAGCCTGTTGATGTGATAACTGTCTTGTGGGTTGACAGAAATACTTTCCCCAAAACCTTCTCAGTTAAATGTTAACCGCAAAGTGGGCTTAACTGGCAGAAGTACAGTATATCATGAGTAAGTACATCATTTGTATATATTATTTGTTAATTGCTAACTTTGCCATGAAATGAGCAGCAGCAGTATAGAACCATCTCTAGACAGGCACAGTAAAACAGCACATTCCTCACTCTCTAGATGTGCAATTAAAGTGCCAGATGCCCAATTAAAGGAGAATTACACCCCCAAAAAATATTTTTAAAAAGCAAGATCTTTACTTTTTTATTTTACAGGGCCCGCTTTAAGTTGTTTACTAACCATTATTTGACCAGGTATATTGACAGAACTTTCTCTCGTACATTAAGGTCCCGGGAAAGAGTTGCAGGGGAGAGGAGAAGAGAAGGCCGTGCCTATTTGAAAGCTACACCAAAAAAACAAAACATTTTTCTTAAGTAGCTCTGATGCTAGATAAGATTGGAGACCACTGGTATAGATCCATAGATACAAGGAGCGCACTTCCATCTCAAATGACCCAGGCAAAGAGCAAAATCAGCTTTAAAAAACAAATTAAACAACCCCTCACGGCTCAGGGGTTCTCAAACTGTTTGACCCCTTTTGTGACAGAAAATTCATCAGGGGCCGCCTCATAACTCGAGTGAGAAAAAAATTGTATACAAGGAGTTTTACTATGACTTCAGCAGTGCATGGTCGAATAAACCAAGTCTCGGGCTCTGGGAAGAAACATTTTAAAATACAATTTCTTGGCATCAGAGAGAAGATTTTGCCATTCTCAAGCTATTTTCCTGCAATTCCACACGCCTCTGATTGGGTAAAAAGGGGTTGGGCCTGGAGAAATGTAACCACTCTCAAATTCATAGCCAGAGCTAGTCCTGACAATCCATGATATCAACATTATAGTTTTAACAATGTTTTGAGGCTATACAGTGTCTGTTTACATTTACATTGGATACAAACATTGGAGTAAAACAAGCTTTTATTTTGCTTTTATTTTGGGTTCTGATGGGGTACAACAGTTGAACTAAGCTCATGAGGCCTTTGTAAGTTATATTCTTCAAGAATCAATGGGTATATAAGGGTATTCCATACCAAAAATGAATGTAGCAAATAAGGCTTGAAGCTTTAAACTACAGAGCGTTTATGTAAAAAAAAAAATGGGGGGGATAAAATAAATATTTTAAATTGAAAAATGTATAATTGGTGGAGCACTATGGATGACCAATATTCATAGCCTCCCAGGCCAATGTATTTAAATAGGGAACTATTTTGTTTTCAGCAGTTTTATTTCCATGATTGATGATGTAAAAACAAGAAATCAGCTTTCTATTCATTTTAATTTAGGAAATCTGTTCCCAAGTATTCCCATCCATAATAGAGAGACACTTCGTATACAAATGTAAGAAAGGTTTGAAATGATTATGTTTTGCCTTCTTGCTGTCAATTTGAAGTCTGCAAATGATTTGTAATTATATTCCGGATTATCCTGGATGTACAGTATGTTTCCATTTATAGATTAATTGCTTGTAATTAGGGTTTGGAACTGAAATTATTTTCCAATCGTTCTGTTCCGAACAGAACCCCTTATTTTTTAAATTCCGTTCCAGTGTTCAGACCAACATTATAAAGTAACGGTTTGTATATAGTTACTTTTCATTCATTAAAAAAAATGAGCTCATTATTTTACCTCAACAATTAGAACATGTTTAATTGATCAGTTAGGCTATTCCTAGCATCATAATTTCACTGAATTACAAAATGATATACTAGATTTGATATACAATTTTTGGAACATAAAATAACATTATTAACCAGTTCTCAAGATTTGAAAAAACAGATCTGTTCCCGAAACACTATAGATCGCTTTTGTTCCCGGTTCTGTTTCCTTTCCTCAAAAATTGTTGTTCTATGTCCAGCTTTCAGTTCTGTTCCCTGATTGGTTGTAATTATTTACTTATTTATTTAACCTTTATTTAACTAGGCAAGTCAGTTAAGAACAAATTCTTATTTTCAATGACGGCCTAGGAACAGTGGGTTAACTGCCTGTTCAGGGGAAAAACAACAGATTTCTACCTTGTCAGCTCAGGGGTTTGTACTTGCAACCTTCCGGTTACTAGTACAACACTCTAACCACTAGGCTACCCTGCCGCCCCATGTTATCATGTTGACTGTACAATCTACACACACACAATGCATAGCCCGGGTAGCCATTTGATTAGCTGCTCAGGAGTCTTATGACTTGGGGGTAAAAGCTTTTGAGAAGCCTTTTGGTCCTAGACTTGGCGCTCCGGTACCGCTTGCCATGCGGTAGCAGAGAGAACAGTTTATGACTGGGGTGGCTGGAGTCTGATATAAAGGTCCTGGATGGCAGGCATCTTAGTCCCAGTGATGTACTGGGCCACACACATTAGCCTCTGTGGTGCCTTGCGGTCAGAGGCTGAGCAGTTGCTGTACAAGGCAGTGATGCAACCAGTCAGGATGCTCTCCATGTTGCAGTAAGTGTGAAGCACAAGTAAGGTGTGGCCTTACCTTTACCCTGCAATTTGACATAATGACCAGCAGAGATCAGCATACTCACATTTTTGACATAGTCCTGCAGCTGCACAACGAGCATTAGTGTAACTTCAACAATGCAATCATACCACAATAAGATTAACATAGCATGATCGGTTAATTGCACACAAGGTTCAACCGAAATTTGCCTTCCGCTTTTAACCAGCCCACTCCGAAATACACGTTCAGTACCATTCAAAAGTTTGGACACACCCACTTAATCAATAGTTTTTCTTAATTTTACTACTTTCTACATTGTAGAATAACAGTGAAGACATCAACACTATGAAATAACACACCTGGAATCATGTTTAACACTTTGTGTAACTACATGATTCCATATGTGTTATTTCACGTAATTGCAAAGGTGGAGCGCTTCATCTTGCACCTTCAGTGCGCCTGTGCGAACTAATCCCCGTACACCTTCGACAGCGATTTCTGAGCACTGTATTCAAATTGTTAGCTGGCTAGCTATGCAAGCTAATATTTATCTAAGCAGTGTAGCTATGTACAAATGAAAATGTATTGAATATTCTAACCTGATAATAGTTGTTGCCTAGGTTTTAGTACTTTTGGTAGCTAAATTAGCTGGTTAGTTTAGCTAGTTCCGTCTGGCTTCAGTTGTGTTGATTGAACGACGTAGCCAGCTAACAAGGGATTTAAAGTCGAGCGAAGCAGGAAGCAGCTTTCAAAGGTAAAGTGCAGCTGATGTTAGTTATTATATCTTATTTCTCAAGATACACAACTGTCTCGGTGAGAATGTACATGTATTGTGTTCATTGTTAGTTCATGAAAGTTGTTAACTGGTTAGCGAATATATAACTACACTAGTGATGAATTAGCCAGAACTCTGAAAGCTAGCCACCTGTTGCTACCTAGAGCAAGCTAACGTTAGCAATTGTGCTTGTAAACTATAGTACTGTGCTGTAGCTAGTCTATCACACTACTTGTTTGGTATCAATAAGCAATCTAGTTTTGTCATTAACTTTATAGTAAATCTATTCGAGTAAATCTATAACGTCTCACTAAATGTTCCTATTTTAGTTAACCAGCTAGCTAGCTGATAAGCTAGTGCAACTAGATAGCTATCCAGGCAGGTTAGGTACAGTGCACACCCCCATATTCCTTAAGACGTTTGGCTATTCTTTCGTGCCACTATAACGTTACATGACATAGTATTTAGTCGGCAAAATGTTGGTTAAATTGATGGTACGTTATTTAGTTGGCACATTTAGTTATTTCTGTTTGGTGATAGACAGTCAGTGCCCTGCTGGTTTGGCCCCCTGCAATGCCAAGTGCCAGAACAACAATATTGTGGACAGAATTCCAGGTAATTGAAGTAGACTTTGAGTTTAACCACCATTTCAGACTACGTTTCCATCTGTATACCATCGAATAGGCCTAAAAGCAGTTGAGCAGACACACGCAAAAGTACCAACAAGGCGTTTTTAAATAGGCTAGATCTATTTTGTCTAGTAAAGCCATCAGTTGGATTGTTTTCAGGACATTGTGTCAACAAAAAAACCTGTAGATAGACCCATACAGTAACCTTGCTTCGTCCAGTAACAAGCCATTGTTTACAGATTGCTCGTTGCGGACGACTCCGTAGCTTAGCATCCTTGATCAACCTATACTATTGTCCCACTTATCAAATTAAATTGTATTGGTCACATACACATGGTCAAGTGTAATGGGATGAATATGTAAATATATGGATGGCGATGGCTGATGCAGGCAAGATGCAGTAGATGGTATAGAATACAGTATATACATATGAGTAATGTAGACGTTATTAAAGTGGTGCTATTTAAAGTGCATAGTGATACATTTGTTAAATACATTTATTAAATGTATTAAAGTGGCCAGAGATTTGAGTCTATGTTGACAGCAGCCACTATGTGTTACTGGTGGCTGTTTAACAGTCTGATGGCCTTGAGATAGAAGCTGTTTTTCAGTCTCTCGGTCCCAGCTTTGATGCACATGTACTGACATCGTCTTCTGGATGATAGCGGGGTGAACAGGCAGTGGCCCGGGTGGTTGTTGTCCTTGATGATATTTTTGGCTTTCCTGTGACATTGGGTGCTGTAGGTGTCCTGGAGGGCAGGTAGTTTGCCCCCGGTGATGCGTTGTGCAGACCGCACTACCCTCTGGAGAGCCTTGCGGTTGAGGGCGGAGCAGTTGCTGTACCAGGTGGTGATAAAGCCCGCCAGGATGCTCTCGACTGTGTATGTGCAAACGTTTGAGTGTTTTAGGTGACAAGCCACATTTCTTCAGCCTCCTGAGGTTGAAGAGGCGCAGTTGCGCCGCCTTCACCACGCTGTCTGTGTGTGGACCATTTCAGTTTGTCTGTGATGTGTACATCCAGGAACTTTAAACTTTCCACCTTCTCCACTGCTGTCCCATCGATGTGGATAGTGGGGTGCTCCCTCTGCTGTTTCCTGAAATCTCGTTTTGTTGATGTTGAGTGAGAGGTTATTTTCCTGACTCCACACTCCCGAGGGCCCTCACCTTCTCCCTGCAGGGCATCTCATCGTTGTTGGTAATCAAGCCTACCACTGTAGTGTTGTCTGCAAACTTGATGATTGAGTTGGAGGTGTGCATGGCCACGCAGTCTTGGATGAACAGGGAGTACAGGAGAGGGCTGAGAACACACCTTTGTGGGCTCCTAGTGTTGAGGATCAGTGGGGTGGAGATGTCTTTTCCTACCCTCACCACCTGGGGGAGGCCCGTCAGAAAGTCCAGGACCCAGTTGCACAGGGCGGGGTCGAGACCCGTGGTCTCGAGCTTAATGACGAGTTTGGAGGGTACTATGCTATTAAATGCTGAGCTGTAGTCAATGAACAGCATTCTTACGTCGATATACCTCTTGACCAGATGGGATAAGGCAGTGTGATGGTGATTGTGTCATCTGGACTTTTTGTGGGGGATGTAAGCAAATTGGAATGGGTCTTGGGTATCAGGTAGGGTGGAGGTGATTTGATCCTTCACGATGACAGAAGTGAGTGCTACGGGGCCATAGTCATTTAGTTCAGTTACCTTAGCCACCATTGTTCCTGTTCCCAAGAAAGCTATCTTGAAGCATGTGGGCCCAGCAGACTGGGATAGGGATTGATTGAATATGTCTGTAAACGTCAGCTAGCTGGTCTGCGCATGCTCTGAGGATGTGGCTAGGGATGCCCTCTGGGCCAGCAGCCTTGCGAGGGTTAACACGTTTAAATGTTTTACTCGCGTTGGCCATGGTGAAGGAGAGCCCACAGGCTTTGGTAGCAGGTCATGTCAGTAGCACTGTGTTGTCCTCTAAGCGAGCAACGAAGTTGTTTAATTTGTCTTGGAGCAAGACGTCGATGTCCGCGACGGGCTGGTTTTCTTTTTGTAATCTGTGATTGACTGTAGATCCTGCCACATACGTCTTGTGTTTGAGCTGTTGAATTGCAGCTCTACTTTGTCTCTATACTGACGCTTAGCTTGTTTGATTGCGGAGGGAATGGCTACACTGTTCGTATTCGGTCATGTTTCCAGTCGTCTTGCCATGATTAAACGTGGTGGTTCATGTTTTCAGTTTTGCGCAAATGCTGCCATCTCACCGCGGTTTCTGGTTCGAGACGGTTTTTAATGATCACAGTGGGTACAACATCACCGATGCACTTGCTAATAAACTCGCTCACCTGGTCAGCGTATATGTCAATGTTGTTGTCTGTGGCTACTCGGAACATATCCCAGTCCACGTGATCAAAGCAATCTTGAAGGAATCCAATTGGTCAGACCACCGTTTCCTAGACCATGGACGTTTCCTGTTTTAGTTTCTGTCTACGGGCTGGGAGCAACTAAATGGAGTCATGGTCAGATTCATGGTCAGGAGGGCGGGATTGGGCTTTGTATGCATCACAGAAGTTAGAGTAGCAATGGTCCAGAATGCTACCAGCTCGTGTCGCGCATTCGATATTCTGATATCATTTAGGAAGGCTTGTTCTCAGATTAGCTTTGTTAAAATCCCCAGCTACAATACATCAATAAATGCAGCCTCAGGATATATGGTTTACATAGAGTCCAGTCAAGTTCTTTTAGGGCCGTCGTAGAAATATTGGATATGCCTCTGTTGACGGGAAACCGTTATTTTTGTGAAACCGAATAGGCTAGGTTGATCATGGATGCCAGGCTACGGAACCTTCCGCTACAAGACATATGTAAACAATGGCTCGTTGCGGGACGAAGCATACAGTAGCCCTTGAATATGGGCTCTTTTTCATAAGCCCCATCTGGATGAACTACAATTTAGTTTCACTGTTTTATAAGTTCTTGCAACTTGAGCAATGTCTCATTCAGCAGCATTATTATTAGTCTCTCGCAAGTTTAATAAGCCTATGCCTAGTTCAGTTTCATCTCTCTGGTTTCATTATGCTTGTGATTTAAAACAATAAGTGTGTAACAATGTAAATCATGTCACTGGGCGTTTAGTTTCCAAAAATTTAGAGTAGAGGAGCAAATACTTCTCAGGCATTCCATTGCATTCATTTTCTGCGTGTTCCAACAAGTGTCCACTGCCTTCAGTGCTGACTGGAGGTTGGAAAAAGCTCTGTAGCACAGGATACCTCAAGGTTTGTCTGACTTGTCAGGTTCTTCTAGAGAGAAGATGAAAGAAAGGGATTGTTTTACTACAGTTCTATCATATTGTGGGTCGTTTTAAAGGTAAGGCTCTGTTTCTATAGGCTGCTTTAACACTGCCCTGCAAAAGGTGATGGAACTTTTGTCTGGGTTCAAGTCCATGGTTTTAGGGAAGAGATTGGAATGTAATTTTTCAGGACAGAAAATTACTGAGTTCTTCGCTTTCCAATTCAGTGCCTGTCATCCATCACATCTAGGCTACCTTATAATAGGCCTTAATTTAGTTAATAATTGTTTGAAATGGAAAGTTAATCATATGTGTTTAATTATTGTTTCAGACCTATAATGCAATCCCCCCCCTCCCCCAACTCTGTGTGTGGACATGGCCAGTGCTGGCCAGTGCTGCAGAATTAACTTGACACAATGGGTGATTGTGCCCACCCAGCAATATGCTTTACTCTGCTCTAGAAACAAGCCGTTAATAAGATGTCAGAACAGGCTGCACTGGTTGTGGCTCGCTACAATATTTCTGAAAGCTATCACACAATTAAAGTGGAGAGCAGCTGATTTAGCACCAGAAGGCATTTTATGTAGGCATTTTTAGCCTTATGCAGTTATTGCCCTCCTACAGTTCATGCATTACTAATCTATAGCCTAATAAGTAATACATTAATAATTTGGCAGGTGCTTATATTTGTCCCATCTCCCACAAGTGTGTATTATACGTATGTGTGAGTTGGAAATGTGTTTTTTGCATATCCCAACTACTCCTGAGACCCCCTAGGACAGTTGGGTCATGGCCAGGGTCTGGCATTATCAACAGCGACCCTGAAGCAATTATGTTTAGGTGCCTTGCTCAAGGGCACATCAACAGATCACCTTGTCTGCTCAGGGACTCAAACCAACGACCTTTCATTAACTGGCCCAGTGCTCTAACCGCTAGGCTACCTGCCACCCATGCAAGCTAGGTATGTATGTAATTGGCACAGTCAAGGGAGCACCCACACAGTGAAAGTACATACAATACTCTGATCACCTTACCAAACCTGGAAATCTGGCTTCCTATGTTACTTTATTCCTTTCTGTGTAATTTTCTGCTTTCCTGAGGCAAGAGAGGACTCTAAAACAGTCACTCGTGTATGCAAACAACCTAAACATACCAGTAAGCACAGAGAGACAGGTCGTCACCTGCTCTGCTCGCTTACACTTTGACGCAATGTAAAATGGCGGTAGACAAAGGGGTGTGTGTGTGTAACTATCTGTTGCTTGTTCAAGTGTGGACCTGTTGTGGTGTATTATGGACCCTCCCCCTTTCCCTCAGAACAGCCTCAATCTGTCGGGCATGGACTCAAAAAGGTGTCTAGTCTTCCACAGGGATGCTGGCCATGTTGACCCCAGTGCTTCCCACAGTTGTCAAGTTGGCTGGATGTCCTTTGGGTAGTGGACCATTCTTGATACACATTGGAAGCTGTTGAAAAACCCAGCTGTGTTGTAGTTCTTCAAACAAACCAGTGTGCCTGGCACCTACTACCATAACCTGTTCAAAGGCACTTTAATCTCTTCTTGCCCATTCACCCTCTGAATGGCACACATACACAATCCATGTCTCAAGGCTTAAAATCCTTCTTTAACCTGTCTCCTCCCCTTCATCTACACTGATTTGAAGTGGATTTAACAAGTGACATCAATAAGGGATCACAGCTTTCACCTGGTCAGTCCATGTCATGGAAAGAGAAGGTGTTCTTAATGTTTTGCTCACTCAGTGTAGGTCTACACATAAATAGCCTACTGATTATCCCATTAAATATAGGAAAAGCAGAGTAACCAGGGCCAGGCAGACACTTTGCAGGCTCTGTCTAGTTCCACCAAGTGCCTGATGATCCGGCTGGCAGTGGGGATTAGTTGGGCGGCTAATTTAAGTGGTGTACAGAGTGGCATACAGACGGACACTGCTACTGCTGAGAGGAATGACATCACGTGTGTGCGTCTGTGTACACTACAGTAACACTGGACTAGTCTCCAAACCGGTTAGACAGAGCACAGCTGACCAGGCGTGAGATTGCTGCAACTGCAACAGGACAACTTAGCCCGACTGTTCTATGAATGATTTATTTCGGCTAAATTAGTGTTCAGGTTCAGTAGTTCAAGCAGTGTGTTTTTGGTGTTGTCACTCTTCATGATTAGGGCTGTGACTGTAATTGAATGAGTGTAACTGACGGTTATGGATGGA
The DNA here is from genome assembly GCF_018296145.1 of Oncorhynchus tshawytscha. Taxonomy (NCBI): domain Eukaryota; kingdom Metazoa; phylum Chordata; class Actinopteri; order Salmoniformes; family Salmonidae; genus Oncorhynchus; species Oncorhynchus tshawytscha. Next base: position 27,357,395 of record NC_056441.1, read on the forward strand.
GACCACCATTTAAATAAAATAACCGTCAAAGTTGTTTAAATAGGTGTTTTTTGTATAAACTTTATTTTCTTGTAGTTAAACTTCACCTAATAGCATGATTGTTTACTCATGATTTATAAGCAGTTATGGAAACTTCATCTCTTCTTTCCATCTGTCTGATGCTCGTTCAGCTAATTCGCTAGTTGTGCGTGGGTGTAGAAGTGCTAGCATATAGGATGTGTAAACTTTTAATACAATGCACATTTCCATTGCTTGCTAGTGAATAAATTGGTCTTTTCAAACCGGTTGGATGTGTCTGAATGTTCATTAACTATTCAACAGCAGTCGACAAGGTTGTTATGGCTATGAGGCCACTAATGTTGTCAAATGGACAAGGCGCCAATCCTCTCCAACCTGGCATGGTTTCATTTGATACGAAACTGTAATTTATAGACTAACGCTGATAAATAGGCTATGGACATGTTGTGTGTATTTGTTTCTATTTTAATGATTGTCAATGTCATACTGTTGCATAGCCGTCTCTCTCCCCTTCATACTTTCCTTGTCAATTCATTATCTTATAGGCTTTCTGAAAGTAGGCTAAGGTAGGGCCAGGTTTTTTAATACCTTTTTAAGGAAATTAGAAATATTTGCTCTTGTGTGCGACATACGCTGATGGCTTTGATTGATGGGTCCTTTTACGGGAGTGTGAGTTGGCTGATTCTCTCTATAGGCCTAGATGTCCATTCAGGAAGTTTCCTAAAGTAGCCTGTCTGTATTATCTATTTTTATAAGAATGATTTAATCTTGTAAAAGGCCTATTTTCAGAAAAGGCCCTTTCTCACCAAATCTGTTATTTTTGTCTGAATAATTAGGAAGAAAAAACCACATACAAGCACTTCTTGTTTATTACCCCGTTCACACCAATTGTGAAATATCGTCCTGCCACAGTCTGTCAATTATTTATTTGGAACAGGTTAGGGGTTTGCGTCTTTTCACATGTGAAAATAAGTTGGCCAATAGAAATGATCTCAGACACTGCCACTGACATGTCGGTGGGTACATTGTGTGAATTAATTTCTCTCTGCCTGTTTTTTTTAAACATTTGCATTGCATCAGTGAAGCAAGGTATCAATTTAGCCAATGTAGTCTCATTACCCCAGTGCTAGGCTACACGTCGCTCTCACTATTTAAACTTCCCCACCAGTTCATTGCCAACGCAAGAGGTTCGATCGATGCTTCTCTCCTCGAATAGGGCTAGGCCTATTAGTTAAAAAAAATATAGCTTGAAATAAGTTTCAAACTATATTGCTGCTCATTGTCTATATATAAGCTACTCGTTCAAGAGCTAGAGAGCGAGGGAAGAGAAAGGCCAGTGGAATTGGCAGCAGAGATCTGTGATTTGCACAGGAATGGAGCAGTGAAGAAGACAGATGTGTAAGTTAGAAGTTAATATATGAATGCATCATTTGTATACCCTATATATTAGCCTATATCTTCTAGGCCTGACCATGACCACCTGTGCTATAGACAACCCTGACAGACAGAGGGAAATATCTGCTGGCGTTTACCCTTATCAATAAGTGTGTTGCACATATTTAGATAAGCCACTCAAATGGAAATGTAATGTCAACATAACCACCCATTGTTTTCTGAAAATGGATCAACAGCTGATCATTAGTCTATGGACAGGCTAATCATTAGGCTATGGACAGGCTGATCATTAGGCTATGGACAGGCTGATCATTAGGCTATGGACAGGCTGATCATTAGGCTATGGACAGGCTGATCATTAGGCTGGATCAGGCTGATCATTAGGCTATGGACAGGCTGATCATTAGGCTATGGACAGGCTGATCATTAGGCTATGGACAGGCTGATCATTAGGCTATGGACAGGCTGATCATTAGGCTATGGACAGGCTGATCATTAGGCTATGGACAGGCTGATCATTAGGCTATGGACAGGCTGCGTGTATGTGTTTCTATTTTCTAATGGTTGTCAATTTTGTCTTCATGCCTGTCACAGCTGTCTCTTTTAAAACTTCCTTGTCAATTTATATAATAGGCTGCATTGGTTTGGCTGGGTCAGGAATCCCAGACACTACTACTGACTGGGGACGTTACAAGGCCTATGGCCTTCTGAAGTGAGTAAGTTACCTAGCTGTCGGCCCCAGTCATGCTCACTGGGCACCTTGCCAGGGGTGTTACCTTCTGATTGATATGTAGGTCAAAGATTTGACTTCCTGATTGAGCTCTGGGCCATTTTCACAAGGTGAATGTTGATGAAAGTTGCAAATAGAAATGGCATAAATTGAGCCTTATTCTACATTTCAGGGAGGTATGTTTGTTCTACATGACATATTTCTACCTGGACGTTTCACAACATTGCACCAAGATGAACGCAGCCCTTTTTCTGCTCAGGTTGGTCACATGAGCAGCAGGGAGGGAATGTTTGTTTTGGTCAGTGGACTTCGGTCAGGGACTACTACATTCCAAAGTGCAGCAAAGGGCCGATACTGTACCTACCACAAACCGGCCGCCCATTTTCTGCAACGATAGGCCAGGGCCACACCTACTCCACACGGCCAATCAAATCACAAGCTAGGCGACCACAGCATTCTTTGTTGCTGCGGTGACCGTTCAACTCTGACGATCGGCCCTTTGTGGTGATCAACTTTGTCAGATCCTGATCCAGCCCTGGGTCTGGGTGTGTCTGCCTCAACGAACAAACACTCCCACTGACTGTCTCTCAGTTCAAAGAGCAGCTCTGAGCCTCCCTGGATACCCACTAAAGCTGTCCTTAGTTGTGATTACAGGAAAAGTACCTGATCTCTTGAAGAGGTGATTGTTCCTGCGGGCCACATATACAGACAGTAGGCTTCCATTTAATACAATAAGTCACTGGCTGCGCTTGTCTTGTCCCATTGTCCAGAATAGAAAATAACTAACGGGTGTTTTGCTAAAATATTGTTTGTGTCATGTAGTAGGTTATAGCTTAGTAGTAAAGAAACTAGGTCTTTCCCGAAGTAAAACATGTATATTTGTTGACTGAGTCATCTGTACTTTTGACCAGTCGATTGGTGGAACTTTTTTACCCGTGTACAGTACCAGTCAACAGTTTGGACACACCTACTCATTCAAGGGTTTTTCTTTATTTTGACTATTTTCTACATTGTAGAATAATAGTGAAGACATCAAAACTATGAAATAACACACATGAAGTCATGTAGTAACCAAAAAAGTATTTAACAAATCAAAATATATTTGACATTCCTCAAAGTAGCCACTCTTTGCCTTGATGACAGCTTTCCACAGTCTTGGCATTCTCTCAACCAGCTTCATGAGTTAGTCACCTGGAATGCATTTAAATTAACAGGTGTGCCTTGTTAATTTGTGGAATTTCTTTCTTTCCTTAATGCGTTTGAGCCAATCAGTTGTTGTAACGAGGTAGGGTTGGTATACAGAACAGCCCTATTTGCTAAAAGACCAACTCCATATTATGGCAAGAACCGGTCAATTAAGCAAAGAGAAACCACACTGGTATTGGCACGACACAAAAAGAACCAACCTTGTATTTAGTTTTGTCGACATTTGGAAAGTTGAGCGAAAAAAAATATTTTTCCATCAGGCCGGTGATGACATTTCTTACTTCACTCACATAAAATGTTTGATGGAAACCTGGTTAGAGCAACAAAAAAAAACATTCCCTATTCAACCCCTGCTCTCTTCACCTGACACATGTATCCATCACATGCACGTGACCAATGGGGCTTACCTATGCCTATCATAATCGCATCAATAAGTTGTTTATAAGAAACTCCGAACACTGTAATACATGTCAGCAAAATGGATGAGCATGACAGGAAAAATAACCTCTAAAAGGGGAATGTTTACTGGTTGCTCAGGAGGGAAAGACAGATGAGTGGATGAAGTTTGACTGAACTGCAGGAGACTGCAGAACGTAAGAAGCTCTGCGTTCATATTGTGTGCCAAACAGGTGCTGTTACAATACAATACATTTTCTTCTGACCATTTGGAACAGTGTAAACAATAAATATATTATAAGCATACTTTTTTTGTAAAGCCTTTTATTATAGCAAAGACTAAAAACAGCCGCATGCATACGTGAATGCAATTGCCGACATGGAACAGATGAATTCTTTAGGGTAATTACTCAAGGCTCCCTTTATTTAATTTTAAAACTAAAATTGCATTTCGAATCATGAATGACTCCTATGCTGTGAACTTGAACAAATGAATGATTGATTGGTATAGTAACCTATATATTGACATATAGGCCTCGGTAAGTTACGGTATTAAGATGGCTCAACAGGATGCACTCTTAGGCCTACAGCTCGATGGTGGTTATACAAGGCTGCCATACTAAGCCTGCTAATGGTAATGACATTATTTATTGTTATAATGATGATGGTCATAATAATTGTAATAATATCAATGAGATCAAGCAAAAGGAAGAAAATGGGTTCAACTCTAAAAGAAACCCTACGTGTTATTGCCTCCACACATGTTGTTAATAACCAGAAGCTGTGCAGCTGGTACTGTGGGTGTAATTGATTATGGTTGTAAATCAGCTGGTTGTAATTGGCTAACATACATTGAGGACCTGTGATGCAACCCTGCTTGGATCTGTTCTCTAAAAGCCTGGAGCACATCAACAAGTCAGCTGACTGCTTTTGGCTGGGTTAGCAACATTTTAGTTTAAAACCCAGACAATTCACATGACATTGGTTCGTTCCTCCATCACCTGGTCTCTTTCATATGGCCAGAAACTTCAGATCTGGCTCAGACAAAGTAATTGCTTGATAGCGACAGGTGTTTACATTTTGCCAGTGTAATGAAATTAGTTTTGACTTGGCCGGGCGTCACCTGTCTGATTCATGGCTAGGCTGACTAATGCACAATTATGTCACAGCTGCTGGCTCAAGCTAGTCTTTTTAGAAGTCATCCTCTTCCACTTCCATCTGCTCTCTGATCATTTACACTGAGCCAATCTGAGTCTGGACAAGCTTGTGGAACACTACATTGATTTGCTACTATCCCGTATGCCCAGAGTCCTACATTTTAATCTGAGGTGTGTTTCTGTGTCGAGTGGAAAGCTCAACATCGATTTCCTCCTGTCTTGTGTATGTGTGTGACCAGAGTCCATAACACAGTGAGCACCACAAGTTGTTAATAACTAGGGACGGCTAGGGAAGGTGAGAGAGTGATTTCTAAGCTACTCATTCAAGGGTTTCTATTTATTTGTACTATTTTCTACATTGTAGAATAATAGTGAAGACAAACTTTGAAATAACACATGGAATCATGTAGTAACCAAAAGTTTAAAATCAAATACGTTTTATATTTGAGATTCTTCAAAGTGGCCACTCTTTGCCTTGACGACAGCTTTCCACACTTGGCATTCTCTCAACCAGCTTCACCTGGAATGCTTTTCCAACAGTTTTGATGGAGTTCCCACATATGCTGAGCACATACTGACTGCTTTTCCTTCACTCAGTGGTCCAACTCTTCCCAAACCTTCTCAATTGGGTTGAGGTCAAGTGATTCAGCACTCCATCACTCTCCTTGATCAAATAACCCTTACACAGCCTGGAGGTGTGTTGGGTCATTGTCCTGTTGAAAATAAATAATAATCCTACTAAGCCCAAACCAGATGCGATGCTGTATTGCTACAGAATGTTGTGGTAGCCATGGTGGTTAAGTGTGCCTTGAATTCTAAATAAGTCACTGACAGTGTCCCCAGGAAAGCACCCCCCACAAATCACACCACCACCTCCATGCTTCACGGTGGTAACCACGCATGCGGCGATCATGCGTTCACCTACTCTGCTTCTCACAAAGACAGTGGTAGGAACCAAAAATCTCACATTTGGATTTATCAGTCCAAAGGACAGATTTCCACCGGTCTAATGTCCATTGCTTGTGTTTCTTGGCCCAAGCAAGTCTCTTCTTCTTACTGGTGTCCTTTTAGTGGTGGTTTCTTTGCAGCAATTTGACCATGAAGGCCTGAATCACGCAGTCTCCTCTGAACAGTTGATGTTGAGATGTCTGTTACTTGTACTCTGAAGCTTTTATTTGGGCTGCAATTTCTGAGGCTGGTAACTCCAATGAACTTATCCTCTGTAGCAGAGGTAACTCTGGGTCTTCCTTTCCTGTGGCCAGTTTCATCATAGCGCTTGATTTGTTTTTGACTGCACTTGAAGAAACTTTCGAAGTTGTTGAAATGTTCTGGCTTGACTGACCTTTCATGTCAGTCAAAGTATGGATGGACTGTTGTTACTCTTAGCTTATTTAAGCTGTTCTTGCCATAATATGGACTTTGTCTTTTACCAAATAGGGATATCTTCTGTATACCCCCCTACCATGTCACAACACAACTGATTGGCTCAAACGCATTAAGAAGGAAAGAAATTCCACAAATGACTTAACACGGCCAACCTGTTAATTTAAATGCGTTCTAGGTGACTACCTCATGAAGCTGGTTGAGAGAATGCCAAGAATGTGCTTCGCTGTCAAGGCAAAGGGTGGCTACTTTGAAGAAACTTTACTATGTTGAAAATAGTAAAAATACAGAAGCCCTTGATTGAGTAGGTGTGTCCAATTTTGACTGGTACTGTATATTAGACTAGTTATTAATTTTACAGTAACTAAACTGCTCCTTCCTGGCTTTGTGGCCTGTCTGGTGTCTGTTGGGGTAGATGAGAGGTAAGCACCACTTTACTACTCTGTGGCTCCTCTCCTCTTACAGACTGAATGCTCTGCCTGCTAGAAAGATGATCTGATGTGGTGTGAATTACTCTTTTTACACACACGCTCTTATCTGAGGTATAAGGACCTCTGACCACAGTCATGCAGGATGAGGGTGGCTAGGTCAAACAAATGTCTAATTAGGCCATGTATTTTTTTTTGTCTGTATATTTTAATCTAGTCGTTCTACTTCCTCATTTGCTCTGCTTCTTCCTTTTTTGTCTGACTCAGGAGCTGCTGACTACTGGCCTTTGGACTGTGATGGAAAATCGTGGTAAGAAAAGTATGATTTCAATTCAGGCCTAAATTCTATCCTAGCCTACTGATTTATGAAAATGGATTTAGCCTAGCTGTAGTAGTGTGGCATGCCTTTTACTGTTTGAATGGCTTGGCTCTTATTGTCTAGGAAAATTTAGATTTTGTTTGTGGTGGTCTTTGCTTTTGCCCTCAGTCAAAACATCTGAAAACCCACACATAAGAGTGTTCTAACCTAGCTAGATGTTATAAGTGTTGCATGTTACTGTGGTGTGCTTTGGAGATTACCATCAGGAATGGTATCAGGAAAGCCGAAAGTGGGGAGTCAACACTAACAGTGTAAAGTGCGAAGTTGCCTGTGCTGGGTAAGCGATACCAACCTGTCCTATCCGTTAGGGGTTGGGTGCAGCATGACGCATGGCTCTGTTGACAGGGGCTATCTGGTTGGGCCTTTCTCCCAGCAGAGGACACACTTGTAAAGGTTAGGAAGCAGCTCAGTGTTTCCCCACGCGGCCTTGGCTGTAGTCTCTAGTTTCAACTGCGGAAGGACCTCCACGTGAGTCCATGGAAGAGGAGACAGTATCAAGTACAGTCTCGTTAGTGTCTCCCTGTCGCAGACCGATCGGTTGTGTTCTATCGTTGGATGTATTGTCTGTTTATTGATCTCTGAAAGGCCTAGCAATGGCTGTACGATGTGAGTAAAATGCTGTTTCTGTTTGTGATTTCTCTGTTCTGTTCTTGTGTTCAATTGTTTTTTAAAATTTTTATTTGTTTGAAACTGGTGAACAATGTCAAAGTTATTTATGAGGCAGTTTTATCAAGCAGAGTCTAAAAGACTGAACTTGACAACTGAATTGGGGAGCCTTGTGATTGTTTGTACTTTAAGCTGCCCGAGATATTTTGATAGGCGCTGTATGTGTGGCCTCCTTTGGTCTTCCTAAGCCAGGCAGTGAAAGACGTGGGGGCTGGTCTGGTGCAGTTCTGGACAGGTCAGGGCAGTGTCCTGGTCGACCAACACACAAAAACAAATAAATATGTTGTCACAATGCAGTGAAATGTGTTGTTTTACAGGGTCAGCCAAAGTACTACGGCGCCCCTGGAGCAAATTGGGCTTAAGTGACTTATACCCCCCTTGTCGGCTCGGGTATTCGAACCAGCGACCGTTGGGTTGCTAGGCTACCTGCCACTATTAGGCTTAGAGGAACAGACACACAGTCACCAGCTAGGACAGAATAGAAGGCCAGATCTACTCAACTCTGACCCTGGCTGGCTTTCTGACCCTGGCTGTCCTAGTGGCCCAGCTCAGTATAAATACACCTGACTGATTTGATTTCCTCCCTGTCTCTTAAACAGTTTTTAACGGAGGTGTTTAAACCGGACTGATTCCTTCCCCATCATAGTGCCCAGAGCTGTACAGGGCTCTGATGGGGCCTTTTCTATCAGTGGTGGTGGTTTTGGCAGTGACTGGAGTGACATGGTCAGTGGCAGTAAATCAATCTATTTGTATAGTCATGTAAGCAATAAGAACATTCTCTTGCCCTTGACTCCTGTATTGTGTGTGACTTGATGATGTTTCATCAGTATTATGGAATTTGTATTGTGTTGAGTCATGCACTAGCCTATTTTTATTCAGCTCAAACAAATAAACGTTTTTGTTATCACAGATATTCCTTTGATAATAGTCAATAAGGCCGGTATGGATCCATGTAGGGACCAGCTGACAGCCAGCTATGGTTCCCAGATTAGGAGGTTGTATCAAAAAGCTGACCTATAGCCTCGCATTCCTAACATTCCTGCCTGTCATTTCCTCTTGAGCGAGGGCTCAGTGTCTTGAATTTACCTCTAGAGGGAGCTACTGTGTTCTGCACTGTGGCTCAACAGAGGCAAACAGGTTTTTGAATCGAGTAGTGTCAGATTTGAAAAGACGCACACTCAATCTTTTTTTATTTTTAAGTCAAGGTCATTCACTGTAGACATTCACACACTGACTACATTCAGAGCAGTAAACAGTTGCCTACTTTTATAGGTTACACTCTGTATTCAAAATAGCACTGTTTGAAACATTGACAGGTTTGAACAAGTGTCAAGTAAGTTATCGTTCCAAGAATTGTGACACCTGTAACTGAACGGTTTAGGAATGTGTCAACAAACTGCACATTCCCACAGCCAACTAGTCTGTAAATCATTCATTGGTTATGGTGGACCTTTGTAGCTCAGTTGGTAGAGCATGTCACTTGTAACGCCAGGGTAGTGGGTTCAATTCCCGAGACCAGGCCATACGTAACAAAACAAAAAAAGTTATTTTGGATAAAAGCATCTGCTCAATGGCCATTATTATTATTCATATACGCTCAGTAGCCAGTTTATTAAGTTCACCGATCTAGTTTCATGTGTTTTTCCTCTCATCAATTGTCTAGTGTTGATGATGGCGTGCCCACTGGAGCAGCTTCTTGTTTTTAGCTGATAGGAGTGGAGCCCGGTGTGGTCATCTGCTGCAGTAGCCCGTCCGTGACAAGGATCGATGAGTTGTGCGTTCCCGAGATGCCGTTCTGCACACCACTGTTGTACTGCGCCGTTATTTGCCTGTTTGTGGCCCGTCTGTTAGCTTGTACGATTCTTGCCATTCTCTTTCGACCTCTCATCAACGAGCTGTTTTCACCCACAGGACTGCCGCTGACTGGATGTTTTTGTTTACCACATCATTCTCAGTAAACCCTAGACATTGTCGTGCTTGAAAAGCCCAGGGGGCCAGTCATTTCTGAGATACTGGAACTGGCGCGCCTGGCACCGACGATCATACCATGCTTCAAGTTGCCCAGGTCACTTGTTCTGCCCATTCTAACGTTCAATCAAACAGTAACTGGATGCCTGTCTGCCTGCTTTATATAGCAAGCCACGGTGCCGTGGTAACTCACTGTCTGTGGGTGTAAATCATTTTCGTGAACAGAGTTGTGTACCTAATAAACTAGTGATTGAGTGTATATTATATTGAGCTTCAATAGGTTTATTCACATTGTTCCACTCAGGCTACAGTTGAAGTCGGACGTTTACATGCACCTTAGCCAAATGCATTTAAACTCAGTTTTTCCACAATTCCTGACGTTTAATGTCTTAGTTTCAGTTAGGATCACCATTTCATTTTATGAATGTGAAATGTCACTAGTAGGGAGAATGAGTTATTTCAGCTTTTATTTCTTTCATCACATTCCCAGTGGGTCAGAAGTTCACATACACTCAGTATTTGGTAGCATTGCCTTCAAATTGTTTAACTTGGGTCAAACGTTTCTCGTAGCCTTCCACAAGCTTCCCACAATAAGTTGGTGTAAATTTTGTCCAATTCCTCCTGACAGAGCTGGTGTAACAGAGCTGGTGCAAGGAGGTTTGTAGGCCTCCTTGCTCGCACACACTTTTTCAGTTCTGCCCACAAATGTTCTATAGGATTGAGGTCAGTGCTTTGTGATGGCCACTCCAATACCTTGACTTTGTTGTCCTTAAGCCATTTTGCCACAATTTTGGAAGTATGCTTGGGGTCATTGTCCATTTGGAAGACCCATTTGCGACCAAGCTTTAACTTCCCGACTGATGTCTTGAGATGTTGCTTCAATATATCCACATAATTTTCCTGCTTCATGATGCCATCTATTTTGTAAAGTGCACCAGTCCCTCCTGCAGCAACGAACCCCACAACATGATGCTGCCACCCCCATGCTTCACGGTTGTGATGGTGTTCTTCGCCTTGCAAGCCTCCCCCTTTTTCCTCCAAACATAACGATGGTCATTATGGCCAAACAGTTCTATTTTTGTTTCATCAGACCAGAGGCCATTTCTCCAAAAAGTATGATTTTTGTCCCCATGTGCAGTTGCAAACCGTAGTCTGGCTTTTTTATCGCGGTTTTGGAGCAGTGGCTTTTTCCTTGCTGATCGGCCTTTCAGGTTATGTCGATATAGGACTCGTTTTACTGTGGATATAGATACTTTAGTACCTGTTTCCTTCAGCATCTTCACAAGGTCCTTTGCTGCTGTTCTGGTATTGATTTGCACTTTTCGCACCAAAGTACGTTCATCTCTTTTAGACCGACTGCGTCTCCTTCCTGAGTGGTATGACTGCTGCGTGGTCCCATGGTGTTTATACTTATGTACTATGGTAGGTACAGATGAACATGGTACCTTCAGGTGTTTGGAAATTGTTCCCAAGGATGAACCAGACCTTTGGAGGTCTCCAATTTTCTTTTCTGAAGTCTTGGCTGATTTTATTTTGATTTTCACAAGATGTCAAGCAAAGGGGTACTTAGTTTGAAGGTAGGCCTTGAAATACATTCACAGGTACACCTCCAATTGACTCAAATGATGTCAATTAGTCTATCAGAAGCTTCTAAAGCCATGACATCATTTTCTGGAATTTCCCAAGCTGTTTACAGGCACAGTCAACTTAGTTTATGTACATTTCTGACCCACTGGAATTGTGATACAGTGAAATAATCTGTCTGTAAACAATTGTTGGAAAAATGACCTACTTGCCAAAACTATAGTTTGTTAACAATACATTTGTGGAGTGGTTTAAAAACAAGTTTTAATGACTCCAACCTAAGTGTATGTAAACTTCCGACTTCCACTATATGAGTTTTTAGTTGTCTTTTAATGAGCCACATTTCCTGGTTTAGTTTGTTTGCCTTCTATTAACCTACTGTCAATATTGTAGGCTGGTCTCTAAAGGTTGAGTAAATGCATTTCTGTGACTGTTTAGGTTCACTGGGCTACTAGTTAATTTAGTCTTAGGCTATTATAGCTAGGCTAGGGGAAGAACCAACTGTTGATTTCCTTCATGCTCTGCAGTCAGAGTTTGAGATGGACTTTGCACGTTGCTATTTGCGAGAACATCTCTCATCCAGCAGGGCTTCCTGTATTTCATAGCAGTTTCACATTTTTAGGTAAGCTGATATGTACTGTTACATGTATTGGCACAGACTGAATTTGAGTGAAGGCATTTATACAGTCTATTCACATGTTGGCCTCACGGTCAACCAGGCAACGCTGATTGTCAAATCTGCTCTTGATAAGATTCTCAGTAAATGGAATGTCTTTGTGGACTCTGGGTTGTATCTTCTTGTAGACTTGAAAGGGTTGCATCCTTAGTCTCGTGCACAGCCCGCTCGGTCTGATTGGCTGGAGGAAAGACATGCCTTCCTCTCCCACCCCTTTCTTACCTCCCTCCCTCTATAACCCACCTTATCTCTCCTTCCAGTAGCTATTTCTCCCCTCACACCCTCAGCCTAAACGGAGTGTCTCTATGTAACCACACTGCTACTGCAGTTCAGTGAAGCAGGGCTGAAGGAACATTGCTGTTAAACAAGGGATTTCTGACTGACACGTTAAACACTCACTGAAATGTCCTGCTCCCTTTGTCAGTTCACTTCCCCCAATATTCCCACTGTGAAAAAAAGACCGATAGCAAGCAGAAACACCTTGAGGAAATGTGTGCTCAGGTGTTCTGTAGAATTCAGCGTGCCCTGCGATATTGTGCCGGTGTTGATTTTAGCATTGTGTTAACGTTGGGGCATCTTAGGTGAGCTGTTATGCTAGTGTTTTCTCTCTTCCTCAACAGTTGGGCCTTTTCAAACTATCCATAAAATAAGAAAAGTGTTTTGATGAACCTGTCAGCAACAACTCTACCATTCAGCTGTCCTTCTGGACAACGGCACATGCTTCTGTCCTCCCTTCACTCATGTGTGGTGCACTTCACATTATAGGCTATGTGGTTGACTCCGGGAGAGTAACACAAAACCTCAGTGACATCACTTCCCCTTTTCCTGGTGCGAAGCACAACCTTCCACCTAGACCCATCTCACCTTCCACCACTTCTCATGTTACCAATCTCTTCTCTCCCCAGCAGACATGGGTTCAAATACTATTTTAATTCTCTCAAATAGTGTTAGCTTTTGCTCTAGTCTGCCTGGAGTACCAGATGGGTGGAGTTTGCACTCTTGCACATATTACATTGGTCCCATTGTGCTAGGCAACCTCAATCAAGCCCAGATAAAGTATCTGAAAAAATATTGAATAATATTTGACCCCAAGTCTGTTATCCAGCGAGCAGAGAGCCCTCCCATAGCCGTTGTGCCTGGGTGCTGCTCTGCTGGAGGGGCCCACTCTGACTCAAACCTATCTGGGCTTGACTACACTCTGGGCCTACCCTCCACTCCTCTCCTACCCCCCCCACCACTACCAAGCTCACTCTCTCACCTCCTGTAAACTTTGCCCCTGAAAGATCTGCAGTGAGGAATGACCGGCATCTGAGACTGCTGGTATGCTGCTGCCTTATAACTGGCATACTTTATTTATGAAGTCAGCTAGACAGACAGGAAGGAAGGGAGGAGGGGCTAGCTTCAAACAGAGTGAGTTAGCGAGTGTGTGAGAGAGAGCAAGACCAAAACACACAGAGCAATAGACGGAAGGGCAGGGCAGGACTAGAAAGAAAGAGAAAAAGAGGTAGAGAACGATGTGAGCCGAGGAAGTAGGAGTGTCTTTGGTTACAGGAGCGTTAAGGCGGTTGTGTTTGTTGGCGAGGATCGTAGCTGGGATCTATTTTTTTCCTCAGTGTGTCTGTATCCCTCCTCCCTGCCGTGGACCCCAGGAGAGGTAGGGGCTGGTGGGACAGGGGCGTGGGGTAGCATGGGACAGAATGCCAGCAACGCTGAGACAGTGCCCCAGCAACACCAACAGCAACCTGCTCAACACAACACCGGTGAGTCTAAGGACAGGACAGGTGCATGTACAGAACCTGACTACATGAGCTTTTGTATTTGACTTTGGATTTGTTTTAGGAAGAGGAGTTTGACTGTTTAGTAGCCTACTCAGGATAGTGCTATTTGTTTTTGTTGGCGTGGGAGAACAGAGGACCTAACAGGACCTGTTTTTGTATTGGTGTCTTTGGAAGAGGAGTTTGTTTGTTTGGAATGTTTTGTAGAGAAGTGTTTGTGTTAACATGGAACCGAGAGGGTAAGCGGATATGGAGGAAATGTGGTGCAGGTGTTTTTGTGTTGGAAACAGAGAAAGAACGGAGGCAGAGAAGTGCAGGCACAGACAGGTGTGAGGGAATGGATGCTGGAATGTGGTGATTGCGTAATACACAAACCTCACCGACCACTCTGCTGTCTAAACTACACCGACTTCTCTGCTGTCTAAACTACACCAACCTCACCGACTTCTCTGCTGTCTAAACTACACCAACCTCACCTACCTCTCTGCTGTCTAAACTACACCAATTACACGACCACTCTGCTGTCTAAACTACACCGACCACTCTGCTGTCTAAACTACTCTTTTTTTCCCTCACTCTCCATCTCTCCCTCACCCCTTTTTTTATGATGGAACATGGAATCTTTTATTAAAAACAGTGGAGCTGGGAGTGCAAGGCACCAGCTGCCATCTCGAGTGTGTGTGTCAGGATTCCATCTCTTCTTGTGGGGTTGTACAGTTTGCCTAAAGCCACCATTGTTCCTCTCTAATTCACACAGAAACCGAAACCTGTTTTTGCTGCTATGACTGAAAGGGCAGAACACATAACTGTTGGATTTAGACTGTTCCTCTGTAAACTGTATGTAGAGAGCGATCTCCAGTCCCTGCTTGATGGCGGTATAGTTGAGCTCCAGTCTAATTTATTAGGCTTGGATTGTGAGTTGTAGTCAGTGAGAAGAACACATTACAGTTGGAATTAGGCCCAGTTATCTGGATCTCTGTACCGTGTAGACTTATGGTGGGGTGGTAGCTCATCCGAGATTGTCTTATTGTCATTGGGATGAAGCAGCATGCTAATTTCTGTGGACAATAAAGTCAACTCATTATCCCGCTTCTTCTTGAGCTCAAGTTTATTGTGCTTGTATTGTTAGTTTCTAATCCAACTCATTTATCCCCCCCCCCATAGGTTTATTGTGCTTGTATTGTTAGTTTCTAATCCAACTCATTTAGCCCCCATAGGTTTATTGTGCTTGTATTGTTAGTTTCTAATCCAACTCATTTAGCCCCCCATAGGTTTATTGTGCTTGTATTGTTAGTTTCTAATCCAACTCATTTAGCCCCCACCCCCATAGGTTTATTGTGCTTGTATTGTTAGTTTCTAATCCAACTCATTTAGCCCCCCCCATAGGTTTATTGTGCTTGTATTGTTAGTTTCTAATCCAACTCATTTACCCCCACCCCCATAGGTTTATTGTGCTTGTATTGTTAGTTTCTAATCCAACTCATTTAGCCCCCCCCCCATAGGTTTATTGTGCTTGTATTGTTAGTTTCTAATCCAACACATTTACCCCCACCCCCATAGGTTTATTGTGCTTGTATTGTTAGTTTCTAATCCAACTCATTTAGCCCCCCATAGGTTTATTGTGCTTGTATTGTTAGTTTCTAATCCAACTCATTTAGCTCCCCCCCCATAGGTTTATTGTGCTTGTATTGTTAGTTTCTAATCCAACTCATTTAGCCCCCCCCATAGGTTTATTGTGCTTGTATTGTTAGTTTCTAATCCAACTCATTTAGCCCCCCCCATAGGTTTATTGTGCTTGTATTGTTAGTTTCTAATCCAACTCATTTAGCCCCCCCATAGGTTTATTGTGCTTGTATTGTTAGTTTCTAATCCAACTCATTTAGCCCCCCCATAGATTTATTGTGCTTGTATTGTTAGTTTCTAATCCAACTCATTTAGCCCCCCCCATAGATTTATTGTGCTTGTATTGTTAGTTTCTAATCCAACTCATTTAGCCCCCCCCATAGATTTATTGTGCTTGTATTGTTAGTTTCTAATCCAACTCATTTAGCCCCCCCCATAGGTTTATTGTGCTTGTATTGTTAGTTTCTAATCCAACTCATTTAGCCCCCCCCATAGGTTTATTGTGCTTGTATTGTTAGTTTCTAATCCAACTCATTTAGCTCCCCCCCATAGGTTTATTATGCTTGTATTGTTAGTTTCTAATCCAACTCATTTAGCCCCCCCCATAGGTTTATTGTGCTTGTATTGTTAGTTTCTAATCCAACTCATTTAGCCCCCCATAGATTTATTGTGCTTGTATTGTTAGTTTCTAATCCAACTCATTTAGCCCCCCCATAGGTTTATTGTGCTTGTATTGTTAGTTTCTAATCCAACTCATTTAGCCCCCCCATAGGTTTATTGTGCTTGTATTGTTAGTTTCTAATCCAACTCATTTAGCCCCCCCCCCATAGGTTTATTGTGCTTGTATTGTTAGTTTCTAATCCAACTCATTTAGCTCCCCCCCATAGGTTTATTGTGCTTGTATTGTTAGTTTCTAATCCAACTCATTTAGCCCCCCCCGCCCTTCGTAAAAAAGTGAACCGCACTACATGGCCTGGCCAGCCAGTGTTTGCTGTGTGACGTAGGGCTGGGCGGTATACTGTATTTTACTATATACCGGTATTGATGCAGGGACCGGGTTGGGTTTTTACTTTACCTTCTATGCCGGTATTTGAATGTTTGGTTTGTTAAATGTGACACGCCATGTGTAATGTCAATTTGTATAGTTTACTTCGCCACTTGAGTCATCCCTCTCTGCTCTTTCTCTCTGTGCCACTTTCCACACAGACCTAGCCACGCCCCTTGTCACTCAAGGAGCGCGTTTGATCCTGAACCACTTGTGTTCAGTCTGCGTTAGGGCTGGGCGATATGACAATATAAACTCAGATTTTTTTTTTTACGTCCTCTCACTGTCAACTGCATTTATTTTCAGCAAACTTAACATGTAAATATTTGTATTAACATAAGATTCAACAACTGAGAATAACTGAAAAAGTTCCACAGACATGTGACTAACAGAAATGGAATAATGTGTCCCTGAACAAAAGGGGGGTCAAAATCAAAAGTAACAGTCAGTATCTGTGGCAACCAGCTGCATTAAGTACTACAGTGCATCTCCTCCTCATGGACTGCACCAGATTTGCCAGTTCTTGCTGTGAGATGTTACCCCACTCTTCCACCAAGGCACCTGCAAGTTCCCAGACATTTCTGGGGGGAATGGCCCTAGCCCTCACCCTCCGATCCAATAGGTCCCAGACGTACTCTTGCATTGAGATGCAGTGTCTTAGACCTCTGTGCCACTCGGGAGCCCACATGCAACAATGTTGATGACGACGATGCTGTTTTCACTTTGCTGCTTAATATAAATCCACTAGCCTCCTATAATGACACTATTAGTTTGTCTTTTCTTAGCAAGTTGCCCTAAATCTTGAGTCGTTGATTGCTAGCCGCTAATGTTAATAGCTAGCTAACTAATACATGTACTGAGTAAGAGCAAATGTAGCTAGCTAATACAGCCTGATAATACCAGTGATGGTGTAGACCTAAATTGGCATGTTTGTGCAACAGAGAGGAAATCAAAGAGGGTTATGTGAAGCAAGAATATGTTCGCTACATGAAGTAGCTAAGAGAACATTAAATGTAGCCAAAGATTATAGGGTTCCCTAGGAAACACTTATCAACACTTTCGTTCCTACCCTGTCACAATATCTCCTCCCGGGCATTTGAATTTGTCATTTCAAACAACACTGTATTCAAAGTGTCCACTATTATGTTCTAGCTATAGAATTACAATAGTCATTCTGTTTCCATGATTCCAACAGTTTTGCTCTAATTCCCAAGTCAAATCACAATTGCAACATTTGGTTAAAAATAAGTCCTAGATTATTTGCCCATATCGTGCAGCCCTACGTGGCAGTGTGGAAATGATCTCAATTGAGCAGTGGTGTACAAATACTTAAAAGTACGACTTAAGTTTTTTTTTCTTCTGGTATCTGTCTGGTATCTGCATTCTTTAAAAAAAAATACTGTACTTTTTACTTCATATTTTCCTTGACACCTAAAAGTACTCGTTACATATTGAATGCTTAGCAAGACAGGAAAATGGTCCAATTCACGCACTTGTCAAGAACATCCCTGGTCATCTACTGCCTCTGATCTGGGGGACTCACAAAAAACACATGCTTCCTTTGTCAATTATGTCTGAGTGTGCCCCTGGTTATCTTTAAATACAAAAACAAGAAAATGATGCCACCTGGTTTGCTTAAAATTAGGAATTTGTACTTTTTACTTTTGATACTTAAGTATATTTAAAACCAACTACTTTTACTCAAGTAGTATTTTACTGGGTGACTTTCACTTGTACTTGAGTCATTTTCTATTAACATACTTGAGTAAAAATAAATGACAATTTGGGTACTTTTTCACCACTGCAATTGAGTGCAGGAAATGCGGAAATGATAAAAGTGCTGAAATATGTTTTGGTTGAATTGAACAGTATAAAACAATCAGAATGGAGAGACTCATTGAAATCACTTAGAATGTAAATGTTGCCACCTTAGGGTCACTCACTCATATATATATATATATATATATATATATATATATATTTCTTTTTTCTTTTTAAATACCGTCACACTGTCCAATTTATTTAAATACCGTGATATAATATTTTATATGGCCCTAGTGTGATGTTGTGGACTTTTACACGTTGGCATTGTTTTGTTGTGCACTTCGAACTCTTTTAAAAAAGTAAAGGAATTGTATGCCTTGGTTTGGCTATTTTATTTGTACAATGTATACAGATTTGGGCACCCGAGTGGCGCCGTGAGTCAGAGTCCCATAGGGCAGCACACAGTTGGCCCAGAGTCCTCCGGGTTAGGGCTTGGCTGGGGCAGGCCGTCATTGTAAATATGAATTTGTTCTTAACTGACTTTCCTAGTTAAATAAAAAAAAGTACATGTGTTTTTATATATTGGAGCCCCTTGGGGAATGTTAATGTAGTGTAGGCCTAGCAGGAATTGCATACTTTAAACTGAGTTGGTAATGTTATGAATGTCAGGAAGTTACTCATACAGTGCAGTACATACATATATACACTACCGTTCAAAAGTTTGGGGTCACTTAAAAATGTCCTTGTTTTTTAAAGAAAAGCACTTTTTGTCCATTTTAAAATAACATTTGATCAGAAATACACTGTAGACATTGTTAATGTTGTAAATGGCTATTGTAGCTGGAAACGGCTGATTTAAAGAAAAAAAAGGAAAAAAAATGGAATATCTACATAGGTGTACAGAGGCCCATTATCAGCAACCTTCTGTGTTCCAATGGTACATTGTGTTAGCTAATCCAAGTTTATCATTTTATAAGGCTAATTGATTTTTAGAAAACCCTTCTGCAATTATGTTAGCACAGCTGAAAACTGTTGTCCTGATAAAAGAAGCAATAAAACTGGCCTTCTTTAGACTAGTTGAGTATCTGGAGCATCAGCATTTGTGGTTTCGATTACAGGCTCAACTTTGTTCTGAAACTCTTCAGTCTATTCTTGTTCTGATAAATGAAGGCTATTCCATGCGAGAAATTGCCAAAACTGAAGATCCCGTACAACGCTGTGTACTACTCCCTTCACAGAACAGCACAAACTGGCCCTAACCAAAATAGAAAGGAGTGGGTGGCCCCGGTGCACAACTGTGCACGAGTTGTGCAATTTATATCTAGTTTGAGAAACAGACTCTTCACAAGTCTTCAACTGGCAGCTTCATTAAATACTACCTGCAAAACACCAGTCTCAACGTCAACAGTGAAGAGGCGACCCCGGGATGCTGGCCTTCTATGCAGAGTTGCAAAGAAAAAGCAATTTCTCAGACTGGCCAATAAAAAGAAAAGATTTCGATGGGCAAAAGACCAGACATTGGAATTACATTATATTCCTATGTTACTCCATGTAGATGTCAGAAGCTGTTGACTCGTGTCATGGCATTGGTATGGGTCATTTACCGTATGGACCCTTCAGTATTACTCCTACTCTAGCAGCTCTTACTGCTTCTCTCGGCTTGTCATGTTAACACAGTAATGGCAGCAGGTGGATTTTAAAGCCGGGAAACAAACAACACCTTGACAATATTGTCACAGATATCTGTTCAAACAAGAAGTGTGTGTGCTGATAGGTGTAGTGGGTGCCCTGTCGGTCTCTGTGTAGCGGGTGCCCTGTCGGTCTCTGTGTAGCGGGTGCCCTGTCGGTCTCTGTGTAGCGGGTGCCCTGTCGGTCTCTGTGTGGCGGGTGCCCTGTCCTGTCGGGTGCCCTCTGTGTGTGGCGGGGGCCCTGTCGGTGTGTGGCGGGGGCGTGGCGGGGGCCCTGTCGGTCTCTGTGTGGCGGGTGCCCTGTCGGTCTCTGTGTGGCGGGGGGCCCTGTCGGTCTCTGTGTGGCGGGGGGCCCTGTCGGTCTCTGTGTGGCGGGGGGGGCCCTGTCGGTCTCTGTGTGGCGGGGGGGCCCTGTCGGTCTCTGTGTGGCGGGGGGCCCTGTCGGTCTCTGTGTGGCGGGGGGGGCCCTGTCGGTCTCTGTGTGGCGGGGGGGCCCTGTCGGTCTCTGTGTGGCGGGGGGGGCCCTGTCGGTCTCTGTGTGGCGGGGGGCCCTGTCGGTCTCTGTGTGGCGGGGGGGCCCTGTCGGTCTCTGTGTGGCGGGGGGGTCGGTCTGTGTGGCCCCTGTCGGTCTCTGTGTGGCGGGGGGCCCTGTCGGTCTCTGTGGGGGGGCCCTGTCGGTCTCTGTGTGGCGGGGGGGGGCCCTGTCGGTCTCTGTGTGGCGGGGGCCCTGTCGATCTCTGTGTGGCGGGGGGCCCTGTGGTCTCTGTGTGGCGGGGGGGCCCTGTCGGTCTCTGTGTGGCGGGGGCCCTGTCGGTCTCTGTGTGGCGGGGGGCCCTGTCGGTCTCTGTGTGGCGGGGGGGCCCTGTCTCTGGTCTCCTGTGTGGTGTGGGGGGGCCCTGTCGGTCTCTGTGTGGCGGGGGGCCCTGTCGGTCTCTGTGTGGCGGGGGGCCCTGTCGGTCTCTGTGTGGGGGGGCCCTGTCGGTCTCTGTGTGGCGGGGGGCCCTGTGTCTCTGTGTGGCGGGGGGGGGTCTCTGTGTGGCGGGGGGGCCCTGTCGGTCTCTGTGTGGCGGGGGGGCCCTGTCGGTCTCTGTGTGGCGGGGGGCCCCTGTCGGTCTGTGTGGCGGGGGGCCCTGTCGGTCTCTGTGTGGCGGGGGGGTCGGTCTCTGTGTGGCCCTGTCGGTCTCTGTGTGGCGGGGGAGCCCTGTCGGTCTAGATCTCTGACTGTGGCGTCACCTTTATTCCTCATCTCTGCTGTACTCGGATAACTGCCTTCTCTTCTCACGTTGTCGTATTTTATTGTAACATGGTCGCCTTGCCACCCACACCAAGAGACAGACAACCCCCTATTCCTCCCCTCCCAGCACCTGTTTAGTCTGTCTGTCTAGGATATAGTGTGAGGAGCAGCTGTGAGGCCAGTGTGTTTGACGGAGGGAAGATTCACTACCCACCACCCCTCCCTGTCCCCTGCATCTCTGCACTGCCAACCAGTTCCGGTTAAGACCTCTCTGCGGTCAACCGGGGATCACACGAGACTCACAACTGAACCGACAAAGAAAAGAGGAGCACTCATTTGAATGAGATCATTCACAGTAACGTAAACTAAGGCTTAGACTTACTCCCAAATGATTTCATGTAGAATACAGTGTAGCTAAGCTATTAGTATAGTGACTTGGCATGGTGATTGCTGGTGATCAGTTGGTACGGCCAGTTCTGGTGACCATGATAAAGTATGGAACTGTCTGTACCCAAATGAAATATGTTCTGAGCTCAGCTGCTGATACATTTACCCTAGACTAACCTCAAGAAGACGTACTGTAGGGAACTGCATTTGTCTGCATTTCTGTTCTCTATATGTATTATCAACCTTAAATCTAAATGAAAATTATTCAAATATCAAATTCAACCAGAGAGTGCTTAGATCATGGGAAAAAGCCGCACTTGAATAATTCCCACAGTGAATGGCTCGGCCCACTACACTATGAAACCACACACTTTTGCAGTCTTTGATATTACTGGCCGCAATTGATATTGTGAAAACAATATGTGGGGAGGCAGAGGCACAGAAACTCACATCAATACCATTGTCAGATATCACTGTTAAAATATGAATTTTAGGTATTGCTACCAGTCAAGAGGAAACTCTGCCTGAACGACTCAAACTCCCCATATTATGCTTTTCAAATGGGCGGCATGGCCGATCTAATTAGGGCCGATTTGCAAGTTTTCATAACAATCCGTAAAGGCCAGTTATGGCCAATTACATTGCAATCCACAAGGAGACTGTGGCAGGCTGACCACCTGTTATGCGAGTGCAGCATCAAAAGAACCTTGTGGCTGCAAGGAGTCAAGGTAAGTTGCTAGCTAGCATTAAACTTATCTTATAAAAAAAAGAATCAATCTTCACATAATCACTAGTTAACTACACATGGTTTATGATATTACTAGGTTAACTAGCTTGTTCCTCATTGCATATAATCAATGCGGTGTCTGTTAATTGATCATCGAATCGCAGCCTACTTCCATTTTGCCAACCGGGTGATGATTGAACAAGCGCATTTGTGAAAAAAGCACAATCGGTGCAATAATGTACCTAACCATAAACATCAATGCCTTTCTTAAAATCAATACACAAGTATATATTTTTTTAAACCTGCATATATGTAGTTAATATTTTCTGCTTACATGAATTTCTTTTAACTAGGGAAATTGTCACTTCTCTTGCGTTCAGTGTAAGCAGAGTCAGGGTATATGCCTGGCTCGTTGCCAACTGTTGAAAGGCCATTAATTCCTAACAAAGACCGTAATTAATTTGCCAGAATTGTACATAATTATGACATAACATTGAAGGTTGTGCAATGTAACAGTAATATTTAGACTTATGGGTGCCCGTTTGATAAAATATGGAACGGTTCCGTATTTCACTGAAAGAATAAACGTTTTTGTTTTTTCGAAATCATAGTTTCCGGATTTGACCATATAGAGTGGGGCAAAAAAGTATTTAGTCAGACACCAATTGTGCAAGTTCTCCCACTTAAAAAGATGAGAGAGGCCTGCAATTTTCATCATAGGTACACTTCAACTATGACAGACAAAATGAGGAAAAAATCCAGAAAATCTTTTTTAATTAATTAATTTGCAAATTATGGTGGAAAATAAGTATTTGGTCAATAACAAAAGTTTATCTCAATACTTTGTTATATACCCTTTGTTGGCAATGACAGAGGTCAAACGTTTTCTGTAAGTCTTCACAAGGTTTTCACACACTGTTGCTGGTATTTTGGCCCATTCCTCCATGCAGATCTCCTCTAGAGCAGTGATGTTTTGGGGCTGTTGCTGGGCAACACAGACTTTCAACGCCCTCCAAAGATTTTCTATGGGGTTGAGATCTGGAGACTGGCTAGGCCACTCCAGGACCTTGAAATGCTTCTTACGAAGCCACTCCTTCGTTGCCCGGGCGGTGTGTTTGGGATCATTGTCATGCTGAAAGACCCAGCCACGTTTCATCTTCAATGCCCTTGCTGATGGAAGGAGGTTTTCACTCAAAATCTCACGATACATGGCCCCATTCTTTCCTTTACACGGATCAGTCATCCTGGTCCCTTTGCAGAAAAACAGCCCCAAAGCATGATGTTTCCACCCCCATGCTTCACAGTAGGTATGGTGTTCTTTGGATGCAACTCAGCATTCTTTGTCCTCCAAACACGACGAGTTGAGTTTTTACCAAAACGTTCTATTTTGGTTTCATCTGACCATATGACATTCTCCCAATCTTCTTCTGGATCATCCAAATGATCTAGCAAACTTCAGACGGGCCTGGACATGTACTGGTTTAAGCAGAGGGACATGTCTGGCACTGCAGGATTTGAGTCCCTGGCGGCGTAGTGTGTTATTTTTTTATATATTTTTTATTTCACCTTTATTTAACCAGGTAGGCTAGTTGAGAACAAGTTCTCATTTGCAACTGCGACCTGGCCAAGATAAAGCATAGCAGTGTGAGCAGACAACACAGAGTTACACATGGAATAAACAATTAACAAGTCAATAAGACAGTAGAAAACAAAGGGGGGAGTCTATATACAATGTGTGCAAAAGGCATGAGGAGGTAGGCGAATAATTACAATTTTGCAGATTAACACTGGAGTGATAAATGATCAGATGGTCATGTACAGGTAGAGATATTGGTGTGCAAAAGAGCAGAAAAGTAAATAAATAAAAACAGTATGGGGATGAGGTAGGTGAAAATGGGTGGGCTATTTACCAATAGACTATGTACAGCTGCAGCGATCGGTTAGCTGCTCAGCTGATGTTTGAAGTTGGTGAGGGAGATAAAAGTCTCCAACTTCAGCGATTTTTGCAATTCGTTCCAGTCACCGGCAGCAGAGTACTGGAACGAAAGGCGGCCAAATGAGGTGTTTGCTTTAGGGATGATCAGTGAGATACACCTGCTGGAGCGCGTGCTACAGATGGGTGTTGCCATCGTGCCAGTGAACTGAGATAAGGCGGAGCTTTACCTAGCATGGACTTGTAGATGACCTGGAGCCAGTGGGTCTGGCGACGAATATGTAACGAGGGCCAGCCGACTAGAGCATACAAGTCGCAGTGGTGGGTGGTATAAGGTGCTTTAGTGACAAAATGGATGGCACTGTGATAGACTGCATCCAGTTTGCTGAGTAGAGTGTTGGAAGCCATTTTGTAGATGACATCGCCGAAGTCGAGGATCGGTAGGATAGTCAGTTTTACTAGGGTAAGCTTGGCGGCGTGAGTGAAGGAGGCTTTGTTGCGGAATAGAAAGCTGACTCTTGATTTGATTTTCGATTGGAGATGTTTGATATGAGTCTGGAAGGAGAGTTTGCAGTCTAGCCAGACACCTAGGTACTTATAGATGTCCACATATTCAAGGTCGGAACCATCCAGGGTGGTGATGCTAGTCGGGCATGCAGGTGCAGGCAGCGATCGGTTGAAAAGCATGCATTTGGTTTTACTAGCGTTTAAGAGCAGTTGGAGGCCACGGAAGGAGTGTTGTATGGCATTGAAGCTTGTTTGGAGGTTAGATAGCACAGTGTCCAATGACGGGCCGAAAGTATATAGAATGGTGTCGTCTGCGTAGAGGTGGATCAGGGAATCGCCCGCAGCAAGAGCAACATCATTGATAAATACAGAGAAAAGAGTCGGCCCGAGAATTGAACCCTGTGGCACCCCCATAGAGACTGCCAGAGGACCGGACAGCATGCCCTCCGATTTGACACACTGAACTCTGTCTGCAAAGTAATTGGTGAACCAGGCAAGGCAGTCATCCGAAAAACCGAGGCTACTGAGTCTGCCGATAAGAATATGGTGATTGACAGAGTCGAAAGCCTTGGCAAGGTCAATGAAGACGGCTGCACAGTACTGTCTTTTATTGATGGCGGTTATGATATCGTTTAGTACCTTGTGTGGCTGAGGTGCACCCGTGACCGGCTCGGAAGCCAGATTGCACAGCGGAGAAGGTACGGTGGGATTCGAGATGGTCAGTGACCTGTTTGTTGACTTGGCTTTCGAAGACCTTAGATAGGCAGGGCAGGATGGATATAGGTCTGTAACAGTTTGGGTCCAGGGTGTCTCCCCCTTTGAAGAGGGGGATGACTGCGGCAGCTTTCCAATCCTTGGGGATCTCAGACGATATGAAAGAGAGGTTGAACAGGCTGGTAATAGGGGTTGCGACAATGGCGGCGGATAGTTTCAGAAATAGGGGGTCCAGATTGTCAAGCCCAGGTTTTGCAGCTCTTTCAGAACATCTGCTATCTGGATTTGGGTAAAGGAGAACCTGGAGAGGCTTGGGCGAGGAGCTGCTGGGGGGGCAGAGCTGTTGGCCGAGGTTGGAGTAGCCAGGCGGAAGGCATGGCCAGCCGTTGAGAAATGCTTATTGAAGTTTTCGATAATCATGGATTTATCGGTGGTGACCGTGTTACCTAGCCTCAGTGCAGTGGGCAGCTGGGAGGAGGTGCTCTTGTTCTCCATGGACTTCAGTGTCCCAGAACTTTTTGGAGTTGGAGCTACAGGATGCAAACTTCTGCCTGAAAAAGCTGGCCTTAGCTTTCCTGACTGACTGCGTGTATTGGTTCCGGACTTCCCTGAACAGTTGCATATCACGGGGACTATTCGATGCTATTGCAGTCCGCCACAGGATGTTTTTGTGCTGGTCGAGGGCAGTCAGGTCTGGGGTGAACCAAGGACTGTATCTGTTCTTAGTTCTGCATTTTTTGAACGGAGCATGCTTATCTAAAATGGTGAGGAAGTTACTTTTAAAGAATGACCAGGCATCCTCAACTGACGGGATGAGGTCAATGTCCTTCCAGGATACCCGGGCCAGGTCGATTAGAAAGGCCTGCTCACAGAAGTGTTTTAGGGAGCGTTTGACAATGAGGGGTGGTCGTTTGACTGCGGCTCCGTAGCGGATACAGGCAATGAGGCAGTGATCGCTGAGATCCTGGTTGAAGACAGCGGAGGTGTATTTGGAGGGCCAGTTGGTCAGGATGACGTCTATGAGGGTGCCCTTGTTTACAGAGTTAGGGTTGTACCTGGTGGGTTCCTTGATGATTTGTGTGAGATTGAGGGCATCTAGCTTAGATTGTAGGACTGGTGGGGTGTTAAGCATATCCCAGTTTAGGTCACCTAACAGAACAAACTCTGAGGCTAGATGGGGGGCGATCAATTCACAAATGGTGTCCAGGGCACAGCTGGGAGCTGAGGGGGTCGGTAGCAGGCGGCAACAGTGAGAGACTTATTTCTGGAGAGAGTAATTTTCAAAATTAGTAGTTCGAACTGTTTGGGTATGGACCTGGAAAGTATGACATTACTTTGCAGGCTATCTCTGCAGTAGACTGCAACTCCTCCCCTTTGGCAGTTCTATCTTGACGGAAGATGTTATAGTTGGGTATGGAAATCTCTGAATTTTTGGTGGCCTTCCTGAGCCAGGATTCAGACACAGCAAGGACATCAGGGTTAGCAGAGTGTGCTAGAGCAGTGAGTAAAACAAACTTAGGGAGGAGGCTTCTGATGTTGACATGCATGAAACCAAGGCTTTTTCGATCACAGAAGTCAACAAATGAGGGTGCCTGGGGACATGCAGGGCCTGGGTTTACCTCCACATCACCCGCGGAACAGAGAAGGAGTAGTATGAGGGTGCGGCTAAAGGCCATCAAAACTGGTCGCCTAGAGCGTTGGGGACAGAGAATAAGAGGAGCAGGTTTCTGGGCATGGTAGAATATATTCAGGGCATAATGCGCAGACAGGGGTATGGTGGGGTGCGGGTACAGCGGAGGTAAGCCCAGGCACTGGGTGATGATGAGAGAGGTTGTATCTCTGGACATGCTGGTTGTAATGGGTGAGGTCACCGCATGTGTGGGAGGTGGGACAAAGGAGTTATCAGGGGTAGAAGAGTAGAACTAGGGGCTCCATTGTGAACTAGAACAATGATAACTAACCTGAGCAACAGTATACAAGGCATATTGACATTTGAGAGAGACATACAGCGAGGCATACAGTAATCACAGGTGTTGAATTGGGAAAGCTAGCTAAAACAGTAGGTGAGACAACAGCTAATCAGCTAGCACAACAACAGCAGGTAAAATGGCGTTGACTAGGCAACGGGGCCGACAGATAAAACATAAACAAGCAGAATGGAGTACCGTGATTAATGGACAGTCCAGAGTGCATCAGCTATGTAGCCAAGAGATCAGTGTCCAGGGGGCAGCGGTGGATGGGGCAGGGAAGCTGGACTGGCGAGTGTTATCCAGGTTGAAAAAAAGTTAACAATGACTAAATAGCTTGTAGCTAGTTAGCTGGTTAGCTTCTGGAGGTTCTTGAGTGTGTTCTAAAAATAAAAAATAATAGCGATTCCGTATCACATTGGGTGAGGCAGGTTTCCGGAAAGGTATAAACAGATTAAAAATCAAGAAGAAATAGAAAGTAAATATGGGTCCGGTGAGTGTTTGGGACGCGGCGATTCAGACGGTTAGCAGGCCTGTGCTAACAAGCTAACAGTTCGTAGGCCCGGGCTAAACAAGGTAGCAGTTAGCGGACCGGGGCTAGACAAGCTAGCAGTTAGCAGGCCGAGTTTAGCAAGCAGGGAGATAGCGAGGGCTAGAGAGTTAGCCTTTGGGGGACGTCGCGATGGGGTGAGTCTGTTTATTCCTCTTCATGCGGTGACATCGATAGACCGGTCGTGGGCCCGGGTATTGTAGCCCAGGAGTATGCTACGGTGGTAGTACAGGTGCGCTGGCCGGGCTAGCTTCACGCTAAGTGGGTGGAAACGCTAGCCAGGAGTAATCATCCGGGGTTGCGGTTTAGCTAGATAGCTAGTTGTGAAGATCCAGCTGAAAAATGTTCCGTTTGCGGTGGGAATCCGGGATGAATCCGGGGATGAAAAATAAATAGGTCCGTTATGCTCTGGTTAGAGTCGCGTTGTTCGAACTGGCGAGAGCTTTCCGAGCTAAAGGTTAGCTTAGCTGATGACCGGTTAGCTGAAGACCGCTAGCATAGCTGGTGGTTAGCTGGCTAGCTTCAGTTGAGGGGTTCCGGTTCCGAAGTAAATATAAATACTTTAGGAAAAATGGCTACATTGGGTGAGGCGGGTTGCAGGAGAGTATTTGGAAGCTTAGGTTTAGCAAAATGTTTTTAAAGAGATATGCGAAGAAAAATATGTAAAAAACGAAAAAGAAACTATATACAAGGGACACGACGCGACAGGACGACTTACTGCTACGCCATCTTGGATGATAATGTGTTACTGATGGTAGGCTTTGTTACTTTGGTCCCAGCTCTCTGCAGGTCATTCACTAGGTCCCCCCCGTGTGGTTCTGGGATTTTTGCTCACCGTTCTTGTGATCATTTTGACCCCACGGGGTGAGATCTTGCGTGGAGCCCCAGATCGAGGGAGATTATCAGTGGTCTTGTATGTCTTCCATTTCCTAATAATTGCTCCCACAGTTGATTTCTTCAAACCAAGCTGCTTACCTATTGCAGATTCAGTCTTCCCAGCCTGGTGCAGGTCTACAATTTTGTTTCTGGTGTCCTTTGACAGCTCTTTGGTCTTGGCCATAGTGGAGTTTGGAGTGTGACTGAGGTTGTGGACAGGTGTCTTTTTTATACTGATGACAAGTTCAAACAGGTGCCATTAATACAGGTAACGAGTGGAGGACAGAGGAGCCTCTTAAAGAAGTTACAGGTCTGTGAGAGCCAGAAATCTTGCTTGTTTGTAGGTGACCAAATACTTATTTTCCACCATAATTTGCAAATAAATTCATTAAAAATCCTACAATGTGATTTTCAGGATTTTTTTTCTTCTCATTTTGTATGGCATAGTTGAAGTCTACCTATGATGAAAATTACAGGCCTCATCTTTTTAAGTGGGAGAACTTGCACAATTGGTGGCTGAGTAAATACTTTTTTGCCCCACTGTATGACCAAAGGCTTGTATTTCTGTGTTTATTATAATTAAGTATATGATTTGATAGAGCAGTCTGACTGAGCCGTGGTAGGCAGCAGCAGGCTCGTATGCATTCATTCAAACAACAGCTCTTAGCTTGAAGCACAGCGCTGTTTATGATTTCAAGTCTATCAACTCCCAAGATTAGGCTGGCAATGCTATAGTGCCTATAAGAACACCCAATAGTCAAAGGTATATGAAATACAAATGGTATAGAGAGAAATGGTCCTATAATTCCTATAACTACAACCTAAAACTTCTTAACTGGGAATATTGCGGACTCATGTCTAAAGGAACCACCAGCTTGCGTATGTTCATGTTCTGAGCAAGGAACTTAAAAGTTAGCTTTCTTACGTGGCACATATTGCATTTTTACTTCTCCAACACTGTGTTTTTGCATTATTTAAACCAAATTGAACATTTTCATTATTTATTTTAGGCTTAATTTATTTTATTTATTTATTATATTAAGTTCAAATAAGTGTTCATTCAGTATTGTTGTAATTGTCATATATATTAATTTGGTATCTGCTTTTTTTGGTCCTCCAATCGGTATCGGCGTTGAAAAATCATAATCGGTCGACCTCTAGCCCACGCATTGCATTTTGTTCGCTATACGTGTTGGGGGATAATATTCACCAGGACATATTCTCTGTCTCATGATTCCCGAGCATGAAACTGCACAGGTGATGTTAAGTGTTCTCCATGGCTATATTGACGAAGAACAGATTCCATATGGGATCGAATGGTGGGCTTTTGCACAAATGGGGCTCCATCTACGGCGGGCAGGCCGTGAATGTGCTTCCCTTTGCCACTGAGAGCAACTGGTGGCAAAAGAGCTGAGCACATGCCTCCGGTATACTGCAGCAGGTAACTTTGATTGTAAACTACATCCACTGTGCTCTTGCCTGTTCGCAAAAGTACACTCAACAAAAATATAAATGCAACATGTAAAGTGTTGGTCGCATGTTTCATGAGCTGAAATAAAATACATTTTCCAAATGCACAAAAAGCTTATTTCTCTCACATTTTATGCCCCAATTGGTTTACATCCCTGTTAGAGCGTTTCTCCTTTGCCAAGATAATCCATCCACCTGAGAGGTGTGGCATATCAAGAAGCTGATTAAACAGCATGATCGTTACACAGGTGCACCAATTGGCATTCTGACTGGAGGAACGTCCACCAGTGCTATTGCCAGAGAATTTAATGTTCAATTCTCTACCATAAGCTGTCTCCAACTAAGTTTTAGAGAATTTGGCAGTACGTCCAACCGACCTCACAACTGCAGACCGCTTGTATGGTGGTTGTGTGGGAGCGGTTTTCTGAGGTCAATGTTGTGAGGCCGGTTGGGCCCTAATATATGTATTTAAGTTTACTGATTTTCTGATTTCAGTAAAAACTTTGAAAGTTGCGTTTTTATATTTTTACATTTTTTAAATATTTTTGTTCAGTATATCTGGAGATATGGGATCAGCGCATGACAATGTTCAAATCAAATGTACACTGCTCAAAAAAATAAAGAGAACACTTAAACAACACAATGTAACTCCAAGTCAATCACACTTCTGTGAAATCAAACTGTCCACTTAGGAAGCAACACTGATTGACAATAAATTTCACATGCTGTTGTGCAAATGGAATAGACAACAGGTGGAAATTATAGGCAATTAGCAAGACACCCCCAATAAAGGAGTGGTTCTGCAGGTGGTGACCACAGACCACTTCTCAGTTCCTATGCTTCCTGGCTGATGTTTTGGTCACTTTTGAATGCTGGCGGTGCTTTCACTCTAGTGGTAGCATGAGACCCACACAAGTGGCTCAGGTAGTGCAGCTCATCCAGGATGGCACATCAATGCAAGCTGTGGCAAGAAGGTTTGCTGTGGCAAGAAGGTTTGCTGTGTCTGTCAGTGTAGTGTCCAGAGCATGGAGGCGCTACCAGGAGACAGGCCAGTACATCAGGAGACGTGGAGGAGGCCGTAGGAGGGCAACAACCCAGCAGCAGGACTGCTACCTCCACCTTTGTGCAAGGAGGAGCAGGAGGAGCACTGCCAGAGCCCTGCAAAATGACCTCCAGCAGGCCACAAATGTGCATGTGTCTGCTCAAATGGTCAGAAACAAACTCCATGAGGGTGGTATGAGGGTCCGACGTCCACAGGTGGGGGTTGTGCTTACAGCCCAACACCGTGCAGGACGTTTGGCATTTGCCAGAGAACACCAAGATTGGCAAATTCGCCACTGGCGCCCTGAGCTCTTCACAGATGAAAGCAGGTTCACACTGAGCACACGTGACAGACGAGTCTGGAGACGCGGTGGAGAAAGTTCTGCTGCCTGCAACATCCTCAAGCATGACCGGTTTGGCGGTGGGTCAGTCATGGTGTGGGGTGGCATTTCTTTGGGGGGCCGCACAAGACAACTGGGAACTCAAAAAACAGAACTCAGACTGGAAATAAAATTGTTTGGAACAGTCACCCACCTCAGTAACTCGGCCTTCCATCCAGAGCTCCAACCTAAAGATCACTGACATCATGATTTGGCCTCATATTTTTCAGAGTTCCGAGTTATCTTGAAAGCACCGTAAAACTCATGACACCCTTCGCCAGCTCAGACTGTATCTGTTTGAAGCTGGATTCAATGCTCTCGTCAGCATTAAAACCAAAAATCTATCCAGATTGGATGTGACAGCAGAGGTGTGTATGTGTGTGTGTGTACCGTCGTCCATGCCCGATGACTTTGAGAAGCTCCGACACGACATTCATCAAGCACACCCATCTTATTAGTGCTGGTGAGTTGACATCATTTGCAATTAACTGTCATAGCTCCATATTAAAATGATGTGATGGCAGTGGTGGAATAAGTACCCAATTGTCATACTTGAGGAAAAGTAAAGATACCTTTTAATAGAATGGCTCAAGTGAAGTCACCCAGTAAAATACAACGTGTAAAAGTATTTGGTTTTAAATATACTTAAATATCAAAGGTAAATGTGATTTTCTTTTTTGACACTTATATTTTAGCAATGTCACACAACTTATATTAAGCAAACCAGACGCCACCATTTTCTAGTTTTTTATTGAAATTGACGGCTAGCCAGGGGCACACTCCAACACAATTTACCAAGGAACAATTTGTGTTTGAGTCCACCAGATCGGAG
The DNA here is from genome assembly GCF_018296145.1 of Oncorhynchus tshawytscha. Lineage (NCBI taxonomy): Eukaryota > Metazoa > Chordata > Actinopteri > Salmoniformes > Salmonidae > Oncorhynchus > Oncorhynchus tshawytscha. The sequence goes on from NC_056441.1 coordinate 27,389,894, forward strand.
GCATTAGGGATGACAAGGAATATTCTGTTGATAAGTGTGTGAATTGGACCATTTTCCTGTCCTACTAAGCTTTTGAAAGGTAACGAGTACTTTTGGGTGTCTGGAGAAATGTATGGAGTAAAAAGTATAATTTCATTAGTAATGTGGTGAACTAAAAGTAAAAGTACTTTACACCACTGTGTGATGGTGAGTTGAGAAGACAATCAGAAATACTGCTACAATGTTTTCATTTAACCGCAATAGCCCCAAACAAAAAAGTGAACTTTGCCTGTTAATTAAAAACATTTTTTTTTTCATGTTGTGAGAATTTTCAGATAACAAAATGGGTCGTCAAAAAAGTTTTAGAACCCCTGGGTTAGAGGCTGCAACCAAAACAACTGAACTCAATGGTCTGGTTTGTTTTTGCTGGCATTGACTGGCTTCTCTCTCTCTTTCTGTCTCTCTCAACCTGTTCTGTGGAATTGAGATGAACCTGGCGGCCTGCCTGCCACAGGGATATCAGCACCCCATCTTCCCCTCCTGAATCTTTGCCCCGTCTCACACAACTTTTGAATTTTTTCACCTTTACTTAACCAGGCAGGCCAGTAGAGAAGTTCTCATTTACAACTGCGACCTGGCCAAGATAAAGCAAAGTAGTGCCACACAAACAACACAGAGTTACACATGGGATAAGCAAACGCACAGTCAATAACACAATAGAAAAATCTATATAAAGTGTTGTGCAAATGTAGTAAGATTAGGGAGGTGGGCAATAAATAGGCCATAGTGGTGAAATAATGACAATTTAGCATTAACACTGGAGTGATGTGCAGAAGATCTGCAACTAGAGATACTTGGGTGCAAAGGAGCAAAAAGAAAACAGGGATGAGGTAGTTGGGTGGGCAATTTACAGATGGGCTGTGTACAGGTACAGTGATCAGTAAACTGCTCTGACAACTGATGCTTAAAGTTAGAGAGGGAGATATACGCCTCCAGTTTCAGTGATTTTTGCAATTCGTTCTAGTCATTGGCAGCAGAGAACTGGAAGAAAAGGCGGCCAAAGGAAGTTTGGGCTTCAGGGATGACCAGTGAAATATACCGGCTAGAGCATGTTCTACCGGTGGGTGTTGCTATGGTGACCAGTGAGCTGAGATAAGGCGGGGCTTTACCTAGCAATTACTTATAGATGACCTGGAGCCAGTGGGTTTGACGATGAATATGAAGCGAGGGCCAGCCAACTAGAGCATACAGGTTGCAGTGGTGGGTAGTATATGGGGCTTTGGTGACTAAATGGATGTCACTGTGATAGACTACATCCAATTTGCTGAGTAGAGTGTTGGAGGCTATTTTGTAAATGATATCGCCGAAGTCAAGGATTGGTAGGATATTCAGTTTTACGACGGTATGTTTAGCAGCATAAGTGAAGGAGTCTTTGTTGTGAAATAGGTAGCCCATTCTAGATTGGAGAAGCTTAATGTGAGCCTGGAAGGAGAGTTTACAGTCCAACCAGACAACTAGGTATTTGTAGTTGTCAACATATTCTAAGTCAGAACCGTCCAGAGTAGTGATGCTAGCCGGGTGGTTGGGTGCTGGCAGCGATCTGTTGAATTGCATGAATTTAGTTTTACTTGCATTTAAGAGCAGTTGGATGCCACGGAAGGAGTGTTGTATGTCATTGAAGCTTGTCTGGAGGTTTGTTAACACAGTGTCCAAAGAAGTGCCAGAAGTTTACAGAATGATGTCGTCTGCGTAGATGTGGATCAGAGAGATCAGCAGCAGCAAGAGCAACATCATTGATATATACAGAGAAAAGAGTCGGCCCGAGAATTGAACCCTCTGGCACCCCCAGACACTGCCAGAGGTCCGGACAACAGGCCCTCCGATTTGACACACTGAACTCTTTCTGAGAAGTAGTTGTTGAACCAGGCGAGGCAGTCATTTGAGAAACCAAGGCTGTTGAGTCTGCCGATAAGAATGCGGTGATTGACAGAGTTGATAGCCTTGGCTAGGTTGATGAAGATGGCTGCACAGTACTATCTTTTATCAATGGCGGTTATGATATTGTTTAGGACCTTGAGCATGGCTGAGGTGCACCCATGACCAGCTCGGAAACCAGATTGCATAGCGGAGAAGCTACGGTGGGATTTGAAATGGACGGTTTGTTAACTTGGCTTTTGAAGACTTTAGAAAGGCAGGGTAGGATGTATATAGCTCTGTAATAGTTTGGGTCTAGATTGTGTCCCCCTTTTGAAGAGGGGGATGACTGCGGAAGCTTTCCGATCTTTAGGGACCTCACACTATATGTAAGAGAGGTTGAACAGGCTAGTAATAGGGGTTGCAATAATTTTGGCGGATAATTTTAGAAAGAGGTTCCAGATTGTCTAGCCCAGCTGAGTTGTAGGGGTCCAGATTTGGCAGCTCTTTCAGAACATCAGCTATTTGGGTGAAGGAGAAGTAGGTTAGGCTTGGGAAGTTGCTGTGGGGGTTGCAGAGCTGTTGGCCGGGGTAGGGGTAGACCGGTGGAAAGCATGGCCAGCGGTAGAAAAATGCTTGTTGAAATTCTCGTTTATTGTAGATTTATCAGTGGTGACTGTTTCCTAGCCTCAGTGCAGTGGGCAGCTGAGAGGAGGTGCTCTTATTCTCCATGGACTTTAGAGTCCCAGAACTTTTTGGAGTTTGTGCTACAGGATGCAAATTTCTGTTTGAAAAAGCTAGCCTTTGCTTTCTTAACTGCCTGTGTATGTATATTGGTTTCAAACTTCCCTGAAAAGTGGCATGGTGGCTGGTGTTATTCAATGCTAATGCAGTATACCACATGATGTTTTTGTGCTGGTCAAGGGCAGTCAAGTCTGGAGTGAACCATGGGCTATATCTGTTCTTAGTTCAACATTTTTGAATGGGGCATGCTTATTTAAGTTGGTGAGATAAGCACTTTTAAAGAATAACCAGGCACCCTCTTCTGACGGAATGAGGTCAATATCCTTCCAGGATACCCGGGCCAGGTCGATTAGAAAGGCCTGCTCGCCGAAGTGTGTTAGGAAGCGTGGGGGGGGGCAATGAGGCAGTGATCGCTGAGATCCTGGTTGAAGACAGCAGTGGTGTATTTAGAGGGCAGGTTGGCCCGGATGATATCTATGAAGGTGGGCACGGATTTAGGGTTGTAACTTGTAGGTTCCTTGATAATTTGTGTGAGATTGAGGCGATCTAGTTTAGATTGTAGGATGGCCGGGGTGTTAAGCATATCCCAGTTTAGGTCACCTAACGGTACGAACTCTGAAGATAAATGAGGGACAATTAATTCACATATGGTGTCCAGGGCACAGCTGGGGGCTGAGGAGGGTCTGTAACAAGCGGCAACAGTGAGACACTTATTTCTGGAAAGGTGGATTTTTATTAGTAGAAGCTCGAACTGTTTGGGTACAAACCTGGATAGCATGACCGAACTCTGCAGACTATCTCTGCAGTAGATTGCAACTCCACCCCCTTTGGCAGTTCTATCTTGGTGGAAAATGTTGTAGTTGGGATGGACATTTTTGAATTTTTGGTGACCTTCCTAAGCCAGGATTCATACACGGCTAGGACATCAGGGTTGGCGGAGTGTGCTAATGCAGTGAATAAAACAAACTTAGGGAGGAGGCTTCTGATGTTAACATGCATGAAGACAATGCTTTTACTGTTACAGAAGTCCAAAAATGAGAGCGCTTGGGGAATAGGAGTGGAACTTGGGGCTATAGTGCCTGGGTAACCTCTACATCACCTTGAGGAACAGAGGCGGAGTAGGATAAGGGTACAGCTAAAGGCTATAAGAACTGGTCGTCTAGTGCGTTGGGAGCAGTGAATAAAAGGAGCAGATTTCTGTGCGTGGTAGAATAGATTCAGGGCACAATGTTCAGATAAGGGTATGGTAGGATTTGAGTACAATGGAGGTATACATAGGCGTTGAGTGACGATGAGAGAGGTTTAGTCTCTGGAGTCACCAATTAAGACAGGTGAGGTCTCCGCATGTGTGTGGGGTGGGACAAAAGAGCTATCTAATGCATGTTGAGCGGGACTGAGGGCTCTACAGTGAAATAAAACAATAAGACCTAGCCAAGACGGCAGTAGACAAGGCATATTGACAGTGAGAGGCATAAAGCAATCACAGGTGTTGATCAGGAGAGCTAAGACGACGTGTAAATCCTGATGAATGGGCACAGCAGGTCAGTTAGGTACATACAGGACCTGAGTTCAAGGCTAAGGCCGACAGGTAAACAAAATGAGGTACTGTGTTATTGAAACTGTCCCGGGGGCATCAGCTGTGTAGCCGAGTGATCATTGGGTCAAAAGAGCAGCAATAGGTGAGTCAGGGTGCCGTTCGGTAGTCACTACTACACTAGGCGAGCAGGGGACACAGCGTTCCCGAAAGCTAGCGGGCCGGGAATAGCAGATGGTTCTTCGGAGACATCATAACAGAATAACCTGTTGAGACCACATCGGGCGATCACGTCGGCAGTCCAGTCTTGCTGGATCGGCAGGGCTCCATGTCGACAATAAAGGGTCCAGGCCAATTGGCAAAATATTTATTGTAGCTAGAAGCTGAATTAGCCAGAATTAGCTGGTATATGGGCCTAGGTCGAGGCTAGCTCAAGGCTTTCCACTTACCTTTTATCCCTCTTTCGCATGACAGGGTGTCTGGTAAGAGTCAGAATCGAGGGGGATGAGGGAGAGATGGACGGAGGATGAAGTTGCAAATTGGCTCTGCCCTAAAGTGTGACCCATAAACTGGATTGGTGTGACCTCCGCAATATAAGCCAGATGACTATAACAGATGTGTGGCGTTTTTATATAGAGCTCAATGTGAACTGGTTGTGTAGGGACCTCATGCTATTCAAAGCTTCCTGGCTGGTTCCTTAGGAAGTGCATTTGATTGCTGTGTGTCCTATACATCGTCCTCTTGTGCAACGAGTGTGTGCACGGTCGACTCATCACCTAAGAATGGGTGGATATTTCATACCCAGTCTTCCTGGATCTGTTACATGATTTGCAGCAACAGGTGATGTCATCAGCTGGAGAGCAATTATGAGTCATTGTTTCTGGGAGAGTAACCTAACCCTGTCCTCTCCAACGTGTTTTGTTTACTCTGCTCTTTAAATGCAGTTTCTGTGGTAATTATGTGTTTACCATTGACTAATGGACTTATGTTTGTATTGAAACAGTTTTGAAAGCATCCCACTCTAGTTCGATGTTAAACTCTCGTGTTAATACGTATTTGGCTGCTGCTCTTATCAATTTACCTACATAAGAATCTCTGCCAGCTGGTACAACTCAACAGCCATTAAGAGTGGAATTCAGACCAGCCTTCAACTTTAAGCCTGGCTCAGTCTGTACTGTGGTCTAGTAAGACACACTCTAAGATGGCGCTGGAATGTAGCACCAACTAGCACAAGCCTAGTTCATAGTCCTGCAGGCTCTAGTTTTTTCCTATCTTGTTTATTGTCCTGTCGAGTGCTGCAAGGAGAGACCGAGTTAAGCTGCATATGGCCCAGAACAGTGCGGCACGTCTTGCTCTTCATTGTAAATCAGAGGGCTGACATAAATACTATGCATGACAGTCTCTCTTGGCTAAGAGTTGAGGAGAGACTGACTGCATCACTTCTTTTTACAAGAAACATTGTGTTAAATTCCTTTTTTTTTTTTTTTTTTTTTTTTTTTTTTTTTGCATAGTCCACTTATACACAGCTCTGACACACGCACTTACCCCACCAGACATGCCACCAGGGGTCTTTTCACAGTCCCCAAGTCCAGAAATAATTTCAAGAAAGCATATACAGTATTATATAGAGCTGTTATCGCATGGAACTGCCTTCCATCTCATATTGCACAAATAAACAGCAAATGTGGTTTAAATAAAACAGATAAAGTAACCCCTCACGGCACAACGCCTCTCCTCGATTTGGCCATGGTAGTGTGTGTTTATTGATATGTAGGCTACGTGTTCCTTTTTTAAATTGATGTAGTTCTGTCTTTGAGCTGTTCTTGTCTATTAATGTCATGTTTTGTGTGGACACCAGGAATAGTAGCTAATGCTTTCGCAACAGCTAATCGATCCTAATAAAATACCAAATTCTTAAAAATTACTGTTGGAGACATACTGTAGAGTTAGTTAGGGCCTAGTCTATAGAGGAAATGTATCCCTTTTTTACGAACAGGGCAGCACGTTCGTAAAAAAGTGCTGCCCTATTTTATAATTTCCCCATGCCTTAATTTTCTGTCTTGTAATAAGTGTCATGCCACTCACCTCTCCCTCTCCAGATGATGAGGTGGACTTGCAGCAGAGTACGACAGGGAGTGAGGGGGGTGACTCATCAGGTGGAACCCCTCCCTCCAAACGCAAGGGCAAGTTCTCCAGCTTCGGGAATATGTTCAAGCCCTGGAAGTGGAGGAAGAAGAAGAGCAGCGAGACCTTTCTGGAAACCTCAATAGGTACCTGCCCTTTAGAAGTAGTCAAATTGATGGATGGATTGTACATCATTGTAAGGACGTGTTGAAGTTGAACGTTGTCTTATATCTTACTGATTCTGAACAAGACTGTGCTAGCCCGATGGGCTGAACCCTAGACGTTACCTTTAAGAGAGCTCAAGTCTTCATGGTCTCAGACAAGGTTACTCATCAAGCCACCTCTGTTACGGGGAAATGAAACCTATTTGTTTACTTTCAGTGTTGGAGAGGAAGATCTCAGTAAGGAGACCTCGTCAGGAGCTGATTGACAGAGGATTGCTGAAAGAACTGCCGGAGAATGGTATGCAGACTAGCGCCCGTGTCCACAAAGCCTGTCAGTAGGAGTGCTGGTCTAGGATCAGGCCTTTTGATTATAATAAAAAAAAGATTATATGGACAGATCCTGGATCAGCACTCCCTACTCGTAGATGCTTTGTGGATACGGGCCCTGATCATAGTGGAGTAGACAAAGGCCTACATAAATACTAGTAGCCTATAATTTATCAACGGGAAACAAAACTAATAGTTGGGTAACACTTTTAAAGAATGCTGAGATGTAGAGAATCTTTGCTGACCTCAAATTCCTTATCAGAATGTATTTCTGTGTGACAGAGGGCAACGACGTGAACCATTCCAAAGGTCCAGTGGTGAAGAATGGCCAGCCAGTACCTATGGATGTTGACCGGGTCTCAGAGACAGGGATCAAGGTGTCCCGGGGGGAGGCAGGCCCAGGGCTCAACCCCACCTGGCTACCCCAGGGAGAGGACCCACGGCGGGGCAGCGTCCCTTCAGACGACCTCCGGAGCAGGAGCCGGGTACCCTCTGACGCCTCGCGCTCCAACCGAGCCCCACTGGACGTAGACTCACACGCCAGGCTATCGGTCATAGATCTGGAGAGACGGAGTAGAGTGCCGTCTGACGTGTCAGAGAGGAGAGGAGGGTCACTACCGAGAGGACCTGCTCCGGAGGAGGGGAGGCAACGGAAAGAGGATAAAGAGGACAAGCGAGAGGAGAGGAGAGATGGGAGAGAGGAGAGGCGAGACGGGAAAGAGGACAAGAGAGAGGAGAGGCGAGACTGGAAAGAGAACAAGAGAGAGGAGAGGCGAGATGGGAAAGAGGACAAGAGAGAGGAGAGGCGAGACGGGAAAGAGGACAAGAGAGAGGAGAGGCGAGACGGTAAAGAGGACAAGAGAGAGGAGAGGCGAGACGGGAAAGAGGACAAGAGAGAGGAGAGGCGAGACGGGAAAGAGGACAAGAGAGAGGAGAGGCGAGACGGGAAAGAGGACAAGAGAGAGGAGAGGCGAGACGGGAAAGAGGACAAGAGAGAGGAGAGGAGTGACGGGAAAGAGGACAAGAGAGAGGAGAGGCGAGACTGGAAAGAGGACAAGAGAGAGGAAAGGAGAAACGGGAAAGAGGACAAGAGAGAGGAGAGGAAAAACGAAAGAGAGGAGAGGAGAGACGGGAAAGAGGACAAGAGAGAGGAGAGGAAAGACTGGAAGGAGGAGAGGAGAGGTCCTCGTGATGAGAGGGAGGAGAGAGAGAACAGGGAAAAGAGAGACTGGCGAGAGGAGAGGGAAAGGAGGGACAGAGATGATCGAGAGAAGAGCAAAGAGGGGGAGAAGGAGGACAAGGAGAAGAGAGGAGAAAAAGATGACAGAAGAGAGGGAAAAGAGAGAAGAGATGATCGTGAGAAAAGAGACGACAGGAGAGATGACCGGGAAAGAAAAGATGACCGGTACAAGATAATTGTTCGTGAAAAGGCAGACGAAAGGAGAGATGATGGGCAACAAAGGGGGGAGGAGAGCGATAGGAGGCGGAGTCCTCCTAGGCCTGCTAAACCAGAGACCCTCTTGAGACCTTTTGAAGAGGGTCGTCCTGTGGTCAGACTTCACTCTGAGATGGAGCTAAGGCAGAGTCTCCAGAAGACCTCCTCAGAGGACCTCCGTAGCAGGGTCCGTCCTGCCTCTGAGGCTTACCGCGGGAGCACCCTGCCCAGGTACATGCCATCTGAGGAGATCAAAGGAGGGGAGACCCGCGGACGAGCAGGTAAGAAACAGCCTGTGGCGTAAAATTCAATGCATTCGCTTGTATGTCTGAAGGTTGCTCTGAAGTTGTTGAAGTTGAACAATTCTTAGTGGAACGAAGCTTTGTTTATGGTGCACTTTGCAAGTGCAATTTGTTACTGTCTGCTAGTTAAGTGTCTAGGAGATTCTGTTTTGTATATCTGGTAACGCTGTGAATCTCCTTGTTCTCAGCCCTGTGAAAGGTGTGAGGACTTGACCAGAATCCGTCTTTAGTTAATCTGTTAAAAAGCTGCTTATTGTCCAACGTTGAGGTGCAGCTTATCTCAGCTCTGTGTTCTATGTGATCAGCACTGTACAGTAACAGTGTGCTTGTTGTGGTTGCCCTTTGAGCCCCGGGATCAGGGGGAATAGAAACTCCTATTGTCCTCCTGACCTCTCCCCCTCTCTCTCTCTGTGTGGGTGTGTGTGTGTGTGTGTGTCCTGTGCCTGTCTGTAGAGTCCACTGGTGTCCGCTTCGCCCCTGTCCACACCCCAGATCCTGACTCCTCCCGTAGAGAGCCGCCTCCTACCAAACAGGCCATGCTCCCTCCTAAGAGCCACCCCACTATCACCACCTCCACGGAGCCTGTCCGGACCTCCACCCCACCCTCCTCCTCTACCTCCCCTGCTGTAGCAGTGGCCAAGCCCGCCAGGACTGTCTCCCTGATCATCAGTGATGACCCTCCTCCCACCCACTCCAAACCTGTCCCCCCTGTACGTTCCAGCCAGGTACCCCCCTCCTCCACCACGGGGGAATCGGCCACTCCTCCCCCCGTACCCCCCCATGCCAAGCAGCCACCTGTACCCCCACCCAAACCCACCAACCGCAACAGCAACCCTGCTCTGCTTGGTGAGTTAACCCTGACCTTTTTCAACCCAAGTGTCTTTTTCAGTGTCATGGTTAGACTTGATGCATACTGAAACGCAGGGTGTTGTTCTATACAGTAACTTGGCCTTTTCTCCTGGATTTGCTCAAATCCTGCGTCCTCTCGTCTTGTCGCTTCCTTTTGAAAAAGGTCAAAGGTAATCGGGAGAGGGAATGTGGATGAAAATGCTCTTGTATGAAATGACCTGCCTTCTCCACTCGCTTCTCATCAGTCAAATTACGTTTACAGGGGTGGATCCCAAAATTTGTGTAAAGTGATAAAACAAATTAAGTTAGTTGTGCAAGACATTTTCAGTAGCATATAATTTCTAAATGTTTGCATAATTTTCTCCAAGAAAACAACAGCTGATTCAAAGGGGGTGTGACAGATTTCAGAACTCTGCCGCAAAGAACTCCGGGTAGGAGACACTTGTGCTTCCTCGCCAAAAGGAGGCTATCGAGGATTGGAGAACCATCTTCCGTTTGCCTATTAGAAAATTGACACACTCCTCAAATCAAATCAAGTCAAATTTATTTATATAGCCCTTTGTACATCAGCTGATATCTCAAAGTGCTGTACAGAAACCCAGCCTAAAACCCCAAACAGCAAGCAATGCAGGTGTAGATGCACGGTGGCTAGGAAAAACTCCATAGAAAGGCCAAAACCTAGGAAGAAACCTAGAGAGGAACCAGGCTATGTGGGGTGGCCAGTCCTCTTCTGGCTGTGCCGGGTGGAGATTATAACAGAACATGGCCAAGATGTTCAAATGTTCATAAATGACCAGCATGGTCGAATAATAGTAAGGCAGAACAGTTGAAACTGGAGCAGCAGCATGGCCAGGTGGACTGGGGACAGCAAGGAGTCCTCATGTCAGGTAGTCCTGGGGCATGGTCCTAGGGCTCAGGTCAGGTCAACCACTCTTCAGTTTCCGGCTCACTGAAAAGGCCCTAGTCTGCATTTTCAGTATACATCAAGACACTTTCCAAAGAGAGGGGCAGGGGGTTTGCCTTTGCTGCGTTTATGCAAGCACAACATACACACACACATTGCCGCACTGGCACTCATCCGACAGGCTGGGAGTGACTCCGGAGCGTCCAGTGCTCTGATTGGCTGCCTCAGTGTTCTGTGTCTTCTTACCCAGCATGCTGCAGCTGCCCTAGGTCGGAGCCCATCCCAACAGTCAATGTAGTAACAGTTGTTGTGACGCAATTAGAACATTCCTATGCCATTCTGAAGGTGTGGTCCTCATAGATGCGTTACTCTATTTCACACTCACTCAGCGGACATCTGCTGAACATAAAGTTGTGTACAGCAGAAATGATAGTTTTCATCATTTGGATCTCCTCTCTGATAGGCTTTCAGAGTCTGTATTCTGTTTTGCTGCTACAGTGACACACTCAGCAAGTCTTAAGTCCTGCAGCTGCTGCTGTTTTCCCTCCATGTCTCCTGGCTAATCCCAGGGGTCAGTGGTTATATCATATACACAGAGTGTACAAAACATTATGGTCACCTGCTCTTTCCATGACATAGACTGACCAGGTGAAAGCTATGATCCCTTATTGATGTCACATGTTAAATCCACTTCAATGAGTGTAAATCAAGGGGAGGAGACGGGTTAAGTAATGATTTTTAAGCCTTGGGACAACTGAGACATGGGTTGTGTGTGTGTACCATTTAGAGGGTGAATGAACAAGACAAAAGATTTAAGTGCCTTTGAACAGGTTATGGAAGTAGGTGCCAGGGGCACTGGTTTGAGTGTGTCAAGAACTGCAATGCTGCAAGGTTTTTCACACTCAACAGTTTCCCGTGTGTATCAAGAATGGTCCGCCACCCTAAGGACATCCAGCCAACTTGACACAACTGTGAGAAGTGTTGGATTCAACATGGGCCAGTGTCCCTGTGGCATGCTTTCGACACTTTGCAGAGCCCAAGCCCCTACGAATTGAGGCTGTTCTGAGGGAAAAGGGGGGTGCAACTCAATATTAGGAAGGTGTTCCTAATGTCTTGTACACTTGGTGTATATAACCCTGTCATTGGTCCTATTGCAAACATCCATTCTCTCTGTTTGAGAACAGTGGTTTGTGTATCATCACAATATGTACATACGATAGGTCTACATCCTCACCAGACAATCATGTGTTTACCTGTCAGCTTTCTATCCTTACAGGCTAAATATTACATTTAGTAAGATATTAGTTTAGATTGTTACCTCAATTACTATCTGCATAGCTGGGCAACAGTGACCAGTTATTCAGTGTCCCGCACCTTCAAGCAGCCTGCTGAAGGCCTTGACCTCTGACCTCCCTCATCTCTGTCAGTGTCCACATTGAACAGGGCCTCCAGGGTCCAAGGTCCCCTTTCTCCTCACTACTGTACCAGCTGGAGAAGGCAGGGGGAGCTGGGCCTGTACCTTTCCCTGCCCACCTACCTCCACCGCCGACGGACTGAACAAGCCTGCTCAGGTACCCTGTCCTGAGGGGCGCAACCCAAGCCTGCCATGCTGTGACGCTGTCCTTCTGAATAACCATAACCGCTCCACAGCACGTTTTGTTGCACACCACCAAGTCTAATGCCTGACCGGTGTCTATAACAACTGAATAATTGTTACCCATTCTGCCCATAGCCCATGGTGTGAAGCACCACCAGCATAGATCGATGGTCCCACACTACTTCATTCATTGCATGTCGGATTGAGTTGTTGCTAAACTAACTTGACTTGGCTGGAATAAAAACAATGCATGGAAGTTAAGATAACTGCCAGGCAGTGTGCCCCAGCTTGTTGGATGACTTCGATTAGAGGTCAAGAGAGACTCCGGAGACGTGTGAAATGACTTCAAAATAATGCATTCGGACTAATAAAATGCTTTTCTGGTTGTTTTCAAATGAATCAGGCTTGAATCCTGCTGTGAATGATTTACATCTAAACCATAGGGTTAGATGTGTACCGTTCTGCTAATGTCCAGGCCTGATATCATCATGCTTTTTAAATATGTTCCATCTAATCATTGGTAAGTCGTGCATTGTGCCTTCATGAAACTAAACAAGTCATGATAATCATTTTAACCAGTTTGCTTAAGTGTGAATGTGATGCCTTTTATATTTCAGATTAGTAACACTTTCTCTTTCAGTTCTGTTTTCTGTGTCTACTGCGTGCGTGTCAGTCCTTGTTTAATGACTAGTATTCATTCTGTTGTGTGTTTTGTTCCATAGCGGAACTCTCTCAGGCTGGCAGTGGTATCATCGTTGTTCCTGCCCCCACCAGGCGCTCTCCTCCCACTCCGCCCAAGAGGATGACACCCGTCACCAAGCACCACTCTGGCGACCCGTCTCCTGAGCCAGAGACCTCGGGCCCCTCTGGTTCTGTCCCTATCCCAGTCCCCATACCTACTGTCTCTGTACCCCCCAGCACAGACCGAGACGACACCAGGGACACCCTCAGAGCAGTAGGGTTCCAACTACCCACCTCTGACCCTGCACCAGCACCCCGACCTCTGTCCCATATACCCACGTCCACTCCCAGCTCCCACCCCCACTTACAGCTCCCCAACCCTGCCTCCGCACCCCTCCCGGTCCCACTCCCCTTCCCTCAGAAGGACCCTCCCAGCCCCACCACAGAGCCGCCCAGCCACCCCCCAGCCTCAGTCCCAGCCATCCCCCTTCACATCCTGATCCAGCGGGCCCTGTGCTCCCCCAGCCCGGCTCAGGCTAACCCAGATGGGTCCCAAAGAGCCCACTCCATGCTGTTTGAGTCCCCCCCAGAGTTCCTCACTGAGGCTGGAGGCCGACGCTCCCTACCCGTCACCATAGAACCCCTCAGACTGTGAGTATACTACTCTATCATACTTCCATAATGTCACAGCATATCTATTAACCACAGTACAAACGGGAACAATATTTACGCTGACCTAAAAACGTGACTCTGATCATTGCAATAGATTAAGACATGTACAGTTGAAGTCAGAAATTTAAATACACCTTAGCCAAATATATTTAAACTCAGTTTTTCACAATTCCTGACATTTAATCCTACAAATTCCCTGTCTTAGGTCAGATAGAATCACAACTTTATTTCAAGAATGTGAAATGTCAGAATAGTAGTAGAGAGAATTATTTATTTCAGCTTTTATTTCTTTCATCACATTCCCAGTGGGTCAGAAATTTACATACACAATTAGTATTCGGGTGGGCATTGCCTTTAAATTGTTTAACTTGGGTAAAACGTTTCAGGTAGCCTTCCACAAGCTTCCCACAATAAGTTGGGTGAATTTTGTCCCATTCCTCCTGACAGAGCTGGTGTAACTGAGTCAGGTTTGTAGGCCTCCTTGCTCGCACATGCTTTTTCAGTTCTGCCCACACATTTTCTATGGGATTGACGTCAGGGCTTTGTGATGGCCACTCCAATACCTTGACTTTGTTGTCCTTAAGCTATTTTGCCACAACTTTGGAAGTTTGCCTGCGGTCATTGTCCATTTGGAAAACCCATTTGCGACCAAGATTTAACTTCCTGACTGATGTCTTGAGATGTTGCTTCAAAATATCCACAATTGTCCTGCCTCATGATGCCATCTATTCTGTGAAGTGCACCAGTCCCTCCTGCAGCACAGCACCCCCACAACATGATGCTGCCACCCCCGTGCTTCACAGTTGGGATGGTGTTCTTCGGCTTGCAAGCCTCCCCCTTTTTCCTCCTAACAAAATGATGGACATTATGGCCAAACAGTTCTATTTGTGTTTCATCAGATCAAAGGACATTTCTCCAAACAGTACAATCTTCATCACCATGCACGGTTGCAAACCGTAGTCTGGCTTTTTTATGGCGGTTTTGGAGCAGTGGCTTCTTCCTTGCTGAGCAGCCTTTCAGGTTATGTCGATATAACTCGACTTGTTTTACTGTGAATATAGATACTTTTGTACCTGTTTCCTCCAGCATCTTCACAAGGTCCTTTGCTGTTGTTCTGGGATTGATTTGCACTTTTCTTACCAAAGTACATTCATCTCTAGGAGACGGAACGCGTCTCCTTCCTCAGCGGTATGACGGCTGCGTGGTCCCATGGTGTTTATACTTGCGTACTATTGTTTGTACATATGAACGTGGTACCTTCAGGCGTTTGGAAATTGCTCCCAAGGATGAACCAGACTTGTGGATGTCTACAATTTTTTTTCTGAAGTCTTGGCTGATTTATTTAGATTTTTTCTGAGTTTGAAGGTAGGCCTTAAAATACATCCACAGGTACACCTCCAATTGACTCAAATGATGTCAATTAGCCTATTAGAAGATTCTAAAGCATGACATAGTTTTCTGGAATTTTCCAAGCTGTTTAAAGGTACAGTCAACTTAGTGTATGTAAACTTCTGACCCACTGGAATTGTGATACAGTGAATTATAACTGAAATACTAAAAAATTACTTGTCAAGCGCAAAGTAGAAGTTCTAACCGACTTGCCAAAACTGTAGTTTGTTAACAAGAAATTTGTGGAGTGGTTGAAAAACGAGTTTTAATGACTCCAACCTAAGTGTATGGAAACTTCCGACTTCAACTGTATATGCATACATCATACCCACTTGATCACTCTCTATTCAACAGTCAGATTCAATGAACATTTGTCCCTCTCTCTCCAGACCTGAGGATGATGACTTTGACATGGAGGAGGAGTTGGAGAAGCTTCACCCCAGAAGGATGCTTCCCCCCAGGCAGCCTGAGCTGGAGCCCAGGAGCAGGAGGGGTCTGGTGGTCGATCCCAGGGTCAGTGTCATCCCAGAGGGCCGGGGGCCCGGAGACAGCAGTGAGGAGGATGAGGAGACAGACTCTGACGGACCCATCCTCTACAGAGATGACGATGAAGACGAGGACGACGATCCACCAAGTAAGTAGATGTGAAGTCTGGTGATAATGCCACGTGTGTCTGGTGTAGATGTTAAGTCTGTTGATAATGCCACATGTGTCTGGTGTCGATGTGAAGTCTGGTGATAATGCCACATGTGTCTGGTGTAGATGTGAAGTCTGGTGATAATGCCACATGTGTCTGGTGTAGATGTGAAGTCTGGTGATAATGCCACATGTGTAGATGTGAAGTCTGGTGATAATGCCACATGTGTCTGGTGTCGATGTGAAGTCTGGTGATAATGCCACATGTGTCGATGTGAAGTCTGGTGATAATGCCACATGTGTCTGGTGTCGATGTGAAGTCTGGTGATAATGCCACATGTCTGGTGTCGATGTGAAGTCTGGTGATAATGCCACATGGGTCTGTTGTAGATACAGTACTATCAAAGAAGGCCCTTTCAATATTAGTAAAAAAGTATCAATAAGGGATATTCCAAATCGGTCTTTCTATTTTCTTCCTTCATTGTATGTATTTTACTACTTGCAGGTAAAGCTAACATGCTGACCGGACACGTCGCGTGACCGAGCGCCGCAAAATACATTTAGAAATCCATGTTATTCAATTACTGCACCCACACTGCTCGCACGCGTCAACGAGCGTCTGCGACGCCAAGGGTTAAAATAGAAGTCATTCCTATTTCTGACGCAGATCGCTCTGAAAGTCCTGCCTCTCCCATCTCCTCATTGGTTTATAGAAGCAGGTACCCACGTGCCATCTCCTCATTGGTTATACCCACGTGGGTGATTGAAAGACTAACTTTGTTGCCGGTTGTCGTGGTAATACTATGAAAGTTTAGATGCGATCACCATATAAGTTCAAAGATGAAAAAGCCTGGAAAGAGGAGAGATGACTAGAAACGATTCCGCTGGCCGTTTTATGTGTGGATTGATTGTCGGAGTAGAGGTCCTTGTGCATCTCAGGTAAAATAACAACTCAATGTTTTATATCCCAGGACAAATTAGCTAGCAACAGCAAGCTAGCTAAATAGGACAAATTAGCTAGCAAGTGCAAGCTAACTAGCTAAATTGCCATAAATGTTTAATGCTTTTTGACCTGTCCCCAAATTAATGTCATTGGTTCAGAGTTCATTTTGATATTTTAACCTGCGTGTCTTGATCGCGTTTGGTGTGGGGGGGGGCCAAAATACATTTATGCACGATGGCGCACGCGCGTTGCCGGTTTGGGTTCCGTGTTAACCCAAATGAGAAGTGTAATCTGAAGTTTACAATTTTCAAATGTGATGTAGAGCGAAAGTATGGTCCCATGTTACTGCAACTGTTTGTCTGCACCACACAGGTGCCTTGGCCAGCCGTGTGACGAGGAAGGACACCCTGGCCCTGAAGCTGGAACGGGAGGGAGGAGAGGGACAAGATGGAGTCGGCTGGCAGAGCAGAGAGCAGTGGGAGGCACTCAAGAACAAGATCGGTACCACGCTCAACAGGTAACTACATCTAGAGATCGCTGTGAGTTGGGGAGGGGGGTGTTCCCCTACCCTAAATGTGTGTGTGTTGTGTGTTTCTCTAATCAGGAGGTTGAGTCAGAGACCCACAGCAGAGGAGTTGGAGCAGAGAAACATCCTTCCAGGTAACTCTCTTTCCCTCTTTCTCTGTCACTTCTATTTTTTCAGTCAATATCAACTTCATGGTTCATCTCCCCTCGCAGTTGGTTTAATGTCCTTCACCTCTAGATAGATAAGCATCTCTGGTTTTACTAGTGACCCAAAACGATCTATTACGATACATCAGTCTGTCTGCCCTATAGATGCCCCCTTGTGGTCTGTAAGAGTACTTACATAAAATAAAAGCGATGATTTGATTCATGGTGCATTTTGACCATTGCTCTTGTTTGTTCTTGAGTTTAGCATTGGCACCAAAATGGTAGTGCCAACACCTTTTAGAATTTGATATATTGTCCAAAACGTATTTTCACTCATGTAGCCTACAGGTAAAGTTTTTCACGTTTGTCTTCTGGTTATCTTTAGACTCTGAAAGCACTACTTAAAAGCGTTGTCCTTAGACAGCTCTGTAAAAGGACTACATAATGTTCAGACTGCAGTGTATCTAAGACAATGCACTTCCTTGTCCCAGAGGGTAAAGACTGATTAAAACGACTCCCGTTACTCCTGTGAAGACGCCAGGAGAAGCTCAGGGCCCGGAGTGCTGGTCTAGGATCAGGTCCCCCCCTGACCATATAATCATATTCATTATGATCTAAAAAGAAAAAACGGATTCTAGATCAGCACTCCTATTCTGATACGCTTAGTGAATATGGGCCCTGGTCCAGTCTACCATTTTCTCCCTCTCTGACTACCATTTTCTCCCTCTCTGACTATGCATGTTTTTGTTCTGTCTCTGATGGGATGGAATGTCTTGTTTTATTGTAGCCAGGAACGAAGCTGATATCAGGGCAGAGCGGAGCGAGATCAAACGCAGACTCACCAGAAAGGTTAGCCTGACTCACTCTCACACACACACACACACACCTAACACACACACAAACACTGCAGAATTGAAACACATTTAGATACAGTACACCAACGTGCATACACACACACCGGTGACAAAGCCATCGTACACGGATATAGAAATAAAACACTCAAATGTAACTAACCAGAGTTTATCATTTTAGTTGGACAGTAGTCACTCAGTGTGTTTTCTCTCTACCTCCCCCCAGCTGTCCCAGAGGCCCACCATAGCAGAGCTTCAGGCCAGGAAGATCCTGCGTTTCCATGAGTACGTAGAGTGTACCACGACTCAAGACTACGACCGCCGTGCAGACAAACCTTGGACTAAGCTCACTCCCTCCGACAAGGTGAGTCGCAGTTAAGCGAATAACTAAATACATTGTAGATTGTAAAAGATTGGTCAAAAATGGCAAGAGTGCTCTTCAACTATAGTATAGTGATACATCTTTAACATCTTTGTACCTTTATACTAGGAAGTCCTGAGGTTCTTTACTTAACCATTTCAGCAGGGTTTGGAATTCCAGACGAAGTGGGAAGTTTATATACACCTTAGTCAAATACATTTGAACTCAGTTTTTCACAATTCCTGACAATAAATCCTAGTAAAGATTCCCTGTCTTTGGTCAGTTAGGATCACCACTTTATTTGAGGAATGTGAAATATCAGAATAATAGTGGAGTGATTTTATTTCAGCTTTTATTTTTTTCATCACATTCCCAGTGGGTCTGAAGTTTACATACACTCAATTAGTATTTGGTAGCATTGCCTTCAAATTGTTTAAGGTGGGTCAAACGTATTGGATCGCGTTCCATAAGCTTCCCACAATAAGTTGGGTGAATTTTGGCCCATTCCTCCTGACAGAGCTGGTGTAACTGAGCCAGATTTCTATGCCTCTTTGCTCGCACACGTTTTTCAGTTCTGCCCACACATTTTCTATAGGCTTGATGTCAGGGCTTTGTGATGGCCACTCCAATACCTTGACTGTGTTGTCCTTAAGCCATTTTGCCACAATTTTGTAAGTATGCTTGGGGTCATTGTCCATTTGGAAGATGACGGCCAAGCTTTAACTTCCTGACTGATGTCTTGAGATGTTGCTTCAATATATCCATGTAATTGTCCTGCCTCATGATGCCATCTATTTTGTGAAGTGCACCAGTCCCTCCTGCAGCAAAGCACCCCCACAACCTGATGCTGCCACCCCCGTGCTTCACGGTTGGGGTGGTGTTCTTCGGCTTGCAAGCATCCCCCTTTTTCCTCCAAACATAACGATGGTCGTTATGGCCTAACTGTTCTATTTTTGTTTCATCAGACCAGAGGACATTTCTCCAAACAGTACGATCTTTGTCCCCATGTGCTGTTGCAAACCGTAGTCTGGCTTTTTTATGGCGGTTTTGGAGCAGTGGCTTCTTCCTTGCTGAGCAGCCTTTCAGGTTATGTCGATATAAACCGACTTGTTTTACTGTGAATATAGATACTTTTGTACCTGTTTCCTCCAGCATCTTCACAACGTCCTTTGCTGTTGTTCTGGGATTGATTTGCACTTTTCTTACCAAAGTACATTCATCTCTAGGAGACGGAACGCGTCTCCTTCCTCAGCGGTATGACGGCTGCATGGTCCCATGGTGTTTATACTTACGTACTATTGTTTGTACAGATGAACGTGGTACTTCAGGTATTTGGAAATTGCTCACAAGGATGAACCAGACTTGTGGAGTTCTTCAATTTTTTTTCTAATGTCTTGGCTGATTTATTTTGATTTTCCTATGATGTCAGAGGCACTGAGTTTGAAGGTAGGCTTTGAAATACATCTACAGGTACACCTCCAACTCAAAAGAAGTCAATTAGCCTATCAGAAGTTTCTAAAGCCATAACATAATTTTCTGGAATCTTCCAAGCTGTTTAAAGGTACAGTCAACTTAGTGTATGTGAACTTCTGACCAAGTGAAATAATCTGTCTGTAAAACTATTGTTGTAAAAATGACTTGTCCTGCTCAAAGTAGATGTTCTAACCGACTTGCCAAAACGATAGTTTGTTCACAAGAAATTTGTGGAGTGGTTGAAAAACTAGTTTTAATGACTTCAACCTAAGTGTATGTAAACTTCTGACTTCAACTGTATACCGTGTCAAACCAAAATCCCAGGAATGCAATATAACCGCTGCTTAATGGCTTTGTTGAGTTGTCCCCAGAGTATACCAGTTAAGCTAGGAGAAGAGGTTGAAACACAAATTATTGCATACTTTCTGCTGTTCAGAGGTTTAAAATCCCTGAGGAAAAAAGTAGTTTGACCATTTCTTTGATTAAAACTGAGGTCTTAAATCATTTGCTGTTTTGTTTTTTTAAATTTGCAGGACTTTTATTGACAAGTTAAAATCTTCAGAGGTTGATATTTATGAGTTTTGAGGTGCCAGTATTTGGATATGGGGCAGTGTGCCATCGCAAATATGTCTGACAGCTGGAGAGAACATACTCTGTGGCTCCATTTTCATTTTATTCATATCCAAAAAAGACTGATTCTGAACTATAGGCACTGATCTATTGATCTGTTTCTGTACTGTACATTACTAACGAGTACACCTGCTCCAGGATGTTGCTGTATGACTCAGGTGTTATGTGATGCACTGTACAATCTTTGCTCTCTATTCTATTCAATCTAGGCTGCCATCCGCAAGGAACTGAACGAGTTCAAGAGCTCTGAGATGGAGGTTCACGAAGAGAGCAGGATCTATACCAGGTTAGTGTCCTATCCATTACCAATATTTATTTTATTTACTCATACCCTGATCCGGGACCCCAAACGAACCAAGGTTTCTCTAAAACTCAAACTGTGGTTGAGATTTTGCAAGTTGAAACCTTAGATCTTCTTAGCCAGTGCACATTATGACTTTTCTCTGTCCCCACTCCTCAGATTCCATCGGCCTTAGCTGTGCTCCCTGGCCCGGCTGCAGAGCAAGCACTTAAATGCAATACTGAGCCGGGGGGTTGCAGGACTGCAATACGGAGCACACAGACCCCTGGTGACTGCAATTTCCACAGCCCCCTGTCCTGGCACAAGCCTGTTCCTCTCCTGTAAGGAACACTGTTGATGGCTACATCTGAAACCATGGACTAGAGGTGTATAGCCTGTCTAAACATGGACTAAGAGGTATATAGCCTGTCTAAACATGTACTAGAGGTGTATAGCCTGTCTAACCATGGACAAGAGGTATAGCCTGTCTGTAACCATGGACTATGGATGTGGCCCCTCAGTCTATCCAGTCATTGTTAAAATCACAGACTAGAAGTGTGGCCTATAGATAAACGACTTGCATCTAAAACCATGGACTAGGGATTTGGCCTCTTGGTCAAACCACTTACTGTTTAAACCATGGACTAGAGGTGACCTCCATCGGTCCAACCCCTTGCATATGAATCCATGGGACTACTGGTACTACTGTACTCCAGCGTTGATCTGCCTGACCAGACAACCCCACAGGGAGAGCTGGAGAAGAACTAGCTGGAAGAGGTTTAGTGGTTTAGGCCTATTTCAGCTGCCATTTTGTAGATTCCCTGTGCCAACACTGACTATCAGAATAGGAAGGACAAGAGGGACAGACGGCGATTGTGACAAAGGATGTCCTGTTTTGTTCCTCATATCACCTCCATTCTCTGTCGTTCCCTAAAGCAAGAATGTTCCCAAGAGGCCTTTACTGTACCTGGTTTTTAGAGTTCCTTCAACACTTTGCCCTATTTTTAATTGAGAACAGAAAATAATTGTATACGTACTGATTGTTGATCATGACGATGGTTAACATTAGTACACGGTAGTATTAATGATTTAATGTTCAACTAAATGTGATACAGAACTTTGTTAGACTACATGACGCTGGTGAAACCCTCAAACGTGTGTTTATGGGTACCCAATGGTACCGCCCTTATCTCTAATGGGACAATACATGGAGTGGTACGGAAACTGTACGGAGTAAATGTGAAATGGCTATAGCTAGCCTACATGTCGGTGATGGGTTTAGTTGTCCAACCACAAGACATTAGTTAAATTGAAACCCAAATGTAGTGTCTACTAGTCAGCTATCTCGCTGTGTTACATAGACCTTATTCAGCATCGCTCCATTGTCCCCATACACAATGATGTGCATTTTAACTGCGCTCTGTTGATTTATCTAAGTGATTTTGTGACAGCCCATAATATAAGCTGACTAATCGTTTGTTCAGCGTAGTAATAAGGAACCATATTGTTAAAATGGACATTTAAAGTAAAAAAAAGAGAAAAAAAAGGAAGTTGTACAATTTGAAACGTTAGAACTAATATAATTTAAGACACAACCTAAAGCTTTACGTACACTATAATTATTTACCGGTTGATTTTGAAAGACTGCGGCAGGAACATGGATATATTTTTACTTCACATTGTTACTTTGTGTATGTAGGTCATTGGTTGGCCTCAGCTGTATAGACTTATCCTGTAGATTGATTTAATTGACTTTATATTATGTCTTCCTAATGTTAAAACAAATTTGTTTTTAAATGTAATTAAAGCGTTACAACAGTGCTATTTTCTAATAATGTTACAGAAGTTGGTACCGAAACAGGGTTCCCTTATTTTACAGATGTTTTTTTTTTTATAAAGAGATCTTTAAAATGATTTGCAAACCTACTGTATAAATGAATGGTCAACTCTCACTCAAATTAAAATAAATGGTTTATCATCCTAAAGAATGTTGTCAACTTGTCATTATCCCAACCACTTGCCTTTTGAAATATACTCCAGGTGAGGGCAGTATTATACTGTACAAGATCTATTGTTTGGCTGCATCTTCAAACTCTTCTGGTTGGAAATGTCAGGGAAACGTTGTGTGTTTTGGGTCAACAATAGCCAACAAACTATTATGAACCTTCACTATCGTCATACATGCAGATGAAACGTGTAGCCTAACTCTGGTAATAGAGTGTTCTTGTATTCTTCTTCAACTGTTGATACAGGGGATAAACAGCCTTCCTTGATCAGACTTGTTATATCATACTGCACATCAAACCCCAAGTTAAATCGGGTCCTATTTGCTCCTCTTTACAGCCTTTGAAATGCTAATTATCAAGCCACGTAAGAGAGGTGTTCATTGTGCCCACTCGACCTCATGTTAGTTCTTCTAAGCCAATTAGCTGTAGAATATTGTTATGCAAGTTTTTTAGCAAAGTGAATATCTAATACTCTTCCACTCTTTCTTTCTTTATTGCCTTTCATCTTTGATGTATTCTGTTTTTTATTGTTCCATTTTTTTCTTTCATTGAGTCCTTGGACTATCAATTGTGAACAATGTGTTCCACCCACAATAGCCATCAGTGGGTCCTCTCCTTACCGATACCAACGTCATTCAGAACAGCTGCACCATCGAGAGCATCTTGACTGGCTGCATCACTGCTTGCTAAGGCAAATACACCACCCTCGATCGCATGGTGCTACAGAGGGTGGTGTGGGTGGCACAGTACAGCACTGGGTCCAAGCTCTCTGCCATCCAGGACCTCTATCAGCCGGTGTCAGAGGAGGGCCCGGAAAATGAACGAAGACTTCACCCACTCAAGCCGTAGACTGTTCACTCTGCTACCATCCGGGCAAACGGTACTGGACCATCTGCTCTTGGACCGGTTCTACCCCCAAGCCATAAGACTGCTAAATACTCTGGGTATACATTTAGTGAACTCTCTTGCACGGACTCTATGCCCACTTTAAACGTGTTGGCTGACAATGTCACAAATGATGCGTGCGCATCTGATGCCTGTGGTGGTATGATTCGGATTGGTCAGATACTTGGTAACATTGGTAAGAAGCTGCCATGTGGGGAATCGTAGTTGGCTCGTACCATATCTTGACTCTTGTCATGTCTATGCTAATAAGACAAACATTTACTAGCTAACCAACAGCTGTAACTATGTACAGTATGAGACAAGTGCTCATTGTGCAAATGTAATTGTTTTCAATAAACATTTGGAAAGGAAATATATTTTACATGTTGTCAACAATCTAAGCCAACCCCATAGTTGTGCATTAATCAGATTTGTTGCAACCAATAAAAATGTACTTCTTTGGCCTGAATGAAAAGCCCTGTCTGGAGAGCCAGGCACAGCTCAACACCCATCGAACACCATCCCTACTGTCAAGCATGGTTGTGGCAACATCTTGCTATGTGGATACCTTGAATGGAGCCAAATTAATGCAGCCAAATACAGGGAAATCCTTGAACCTACCTGCTTCAGAGTGCAAACAATCTTAGACTGATGCGAAGATTTACGTTCCAACAGGACAATGACCTCAAGCCAAAGCAACACTGGAATGGCTTCAGAACAAGAATTTGAAAGTCCTTGTGTGGCCCACACTTGAATCCCATTTCAAATCTGTGGAAAAACTTGAAGATTAATGTTCACTGCTGCTCCCCATCTAACTTAACAGAGCTTGATAAACTCTGCAGGGGGGAATGGGAGAAAATCCACATGTGCAAAGCTGATGAAGACTCAAAGCTGTAATTGCCGGCAAAAGTATTTCTGTAGTTCATTTTCAGTAAATGAATGTGTAAAAATGTTTGTTTTTTTAAATAAAAAGTTTCACTTCGTCATTATGGGGTATTGTGTGTAGATGTAAAAAATATATATTTTATATATTTTGAATTCAGGCTGTAACAACAAAATGTGGGGAAAAAGCCAAGGGTATGAATTGTATCTGAAGGCACTGTGTACACCCACACACTACACCGACACTCACAACCCCCCCACACACACACACACACACACACACACACACACACACACACAGCGCGCATGCTGCCAACACATGTTCACATTCATCATATACTGCTCCTATTCTGTACTTTTTTCTTATCTATCCTATTGCCTAGTCAATTACGAAGGATACACTGCTTTCTCGGGAACGGGCCCAAATCCTCATCATTTACGTGAAGAAAAGACTGAGAAAAAGGGGGCGGAGGTGAGAATTCGTAGGGGAGTGAGTAAACCTCCACTACCGTCCGTTCTATTGGCCTACGTGCAATCATTGGGAAATAAAATGGATGATAGACGATCAAGGCTATCCTTCCAACGAAGGATCTTATGTTTCACCGAGTCCAGGCTGAACGACGACACAGAAAATATAGAGCTGGCTGGATTTTCTATGCATCAGCAGGACAGAGGCTCTACGTCTGATAAGAGTGGGGAGTGGTCAGATGACATGGATGCTATTTGTCAGCAACAGCTGGTGCGCAATGTCTGATATTAAAGAGGTCTTTAGGTATTGCTCACCTCAGGTAGAGTACATTATGATAAGCTGTAGACCACACTCTATCTACCAGGAGAGGTTATATATATTATTTGTAGCTGTCTATTTGCCACTTCAAACTGATGCTGGCACTAATAAAGCACTCAACCAGCTGTATGAGGCCATAAGAAAACAAGATAATGCTTATCCAGAAGTGGTGCTCCTAGTGGCCGAGGACTTTAATGCAGGCAAACCTTAAATCCGTTTCACCTCATTTCTACCAGCATTTCACATGTGCAACCAGAGGGGAAAAAACTCTAGACTCTCTTCTCATTCTCTCCCTCTCCCTGTGCAGTTCTCATTCCTGTATAGTTGTATTTTCTCCATCTCATGGCTCTTAAGTGTAAGTGTATAGATAGAGGATAATGTCTGCCTGATGCACTTTACTTTGCAGGGGTTGTACCCAGGGAGATTTCAGAAGCCACATGAAAGCTGTGGCGAATGGACCTCTCTCTCACCATGGAGACAGGGAACAGAATGCCTAAAATGTGCGATGGATCTGGGCTTGTGGGACTCTGAGATGTGAGATGCCTACAGGCTTCCTTCCCTTGAAGCAGGGCTATAGTTTTTCAAAATACCTCTCATAAACTCAGCAAAGAAAGAAATGTCCTGTCACTGTCAACTGAGTTTATTTTCAGCAAACTTAACATGTGTAAATATTTGTATGAACATAAGATTCAACAACTAAGACATAAACTGAACAAGTTCCACAGACATGTGTCTAACAGAAATGGAATAATGTATTTCTGAACAAAGGGGGGGTCAAAATCAAAAGTAACAGTCAGTATCTGGTGTGGCTACATTAAGCACTGCAGTGCATTAATGCATTAAGCACTGCAGTGCATCTTCTCCTCATGGACTGCACCAGATTTGCCAGTTCTTGCTGTGAGATGTTACCCCACTCTTCCACCAAGCCACCTGCAAGTTCCCGGACATTTCTGGGGGGAATGGCCTTAGCCCTCACCCTCCGATCCAACAGGACCCAGAAGTGCTCAATGAGATTGAGATCCGGGCTCTTCACTGGCCATGGCAGAAAACTGACATTCCTGTCTTGCAGGAAATAACTCACAGAACGAGAAGTATGGATGGTGGCATTGTCATACTGGAGGGTCATGTCAGGATGAGCCTATAGGAAGGGTACCATATGAGGGAGGAGGATGTCTTCACTGTAACGCACAGCGTTAAGATTCCCTGCAATAACAAGTTCAGTCCGATGATGCTGTGACACACCGCCCCAGACCATGACAAACTCTCCACCTCTAAATCAATCCCGCTCCAGAGTATAGGCCTCGGTGTAACGCTCATTCCTTCGACGATAAATGCGAATCCGACCGTCACACCTGTTGAGACAAAACCGCTACTCATCAGTGAAGAGCACTTTTTTCCAGTCCTGTCTGGTCCAGCGACGGTGGGTTTGTGCCCATAGGCAACGGTGATGTTTGATGTCTGCCTTACAACAGGCCTACAAGCCCTCAGTCCAGCCTCTCTCAGCCTATTGTGGACAGTCTGAGCACTGATGGAGGGATTGTGAATTTGTGGTGTAACTCGGGCAGTTGTTGTTGCCATCCTGTACCTGTCCCGCAGGTGTGACGTTCGGATGTACCAATCCTGTGCAGGTGTTGTTACACTTGGTCTGCCACTGCAAGGATGCTCAGCTGTCCGTCCTTTCGCCCTGTAAATCAAATCAAATCAAATTTTATTTGTCACATACACATGGTTAGCAGATGTTAATGCGAGTGTAGCGAAATGCTTATGCTTCTAGTTCCGACAATGCAGTAATAACCAACGAGTAATCTAACCTAACAATTTCAAAACTACTACCTTATACACACAAGTGTAAAGGGTTAAAAATATGTACATAAAGATATATGAATGAGTGATGGTACAGAACGGCATAGGCAAGATGCAGTAGATGGTATCGAGTACAGTATATACATATGAGATGAGTAATGTAGGGTATGTAAACAAAGTGGCATAGTTTAAAGTGGCTAGTGATACATGTATTACATAAAGATGCAGTAGATGATATAGAGTACAGTATATATATATATATATATATATATATACATATGAGATGAGTAATGTAGGGTATGTAAACATTATAACATTGTTTAAAGTGGCTTTTTTTTTTACATCAATTTCCATTATTAAAGTGGCTGGAGTTGAGTCAGTGTGTTGGCAGCAGCCACTCAATGTTAGTGGTGGCTGTTTAACAGTCTGATGGCCTTGAGATAGAAGCTGTTTGTCAGTCTCTCGGTCCCTGCTTTGATGCACCTGTACTGACCTCGCCTTCTGGATGATAGCGGGGTGAACAGGCAGTGGCTCGGGTGGTTGTAGTCCTTGATGATCTTTATGGCCTTCCTGTGACATCGGGTGGTGTAGGTGTCCTGGAGGGAAGGTAGTTTGCCCCCGGTGATGTGTTGTGTAGACCTCACTACCCTCTGGAGAGCCTTGCGGTTGTGGGCGGAACAGTTGCCGTACCAGGCGGTGATACAGCCCGACAGGATGCTCTGGATTGTGCATCTGTAGAAGTTTGTGAGTGCTTTTGGTGACAAGCCAAATTTCTTCAGCCTCCTGAGGTTGAAGAGGCGCAGCTGTGCCTTCTTCACAACGCTGTCTGTGTGGGTGGACGAATTCAGTTTGTCCGTGATGTGTACGCCGAGGAACTTAAAACTTACTACCCTCTCCACTACTGTCCCGTCGATGTGGATAGGGGGTGCTCCCCCTGCTGTTTCCTGAAGCCCACAATCATCTCCTTTGTTTTGCTGACGTTGAGTGTGAGGTTATTTTCCTGAAACCACACTCCGAGGGCCCTCACCTCCTCCCTGTAGGCCATCTCGTCGTTGTTGGTAATCAAGCCTACCACTGTAGTGTCGTCCGCAAACTTTGATGATTGAGTTGGAGACGTGCACGGCCACGCAGTCGTGGGTGAACAGGGAGTACAGGAGAGGGCTCACAATGTAGCCTTGTGGGGCCCCAGTGTTGAGTATCAGAGATGTTGTTACCTACCATCACCACCTGGGTGCGGCCCCTCAGGAAGTCCCGTACCCAGTTGCACAGGGCGGGGTCGAGACCCAGGGTCTCGAGCTTGATGAAGAGTTTGGAGGGTACTATGGTGTTAAATGCTGAGATGTAGTCGATGAACAGCATTCTCACATAGGTATTCCTCTTGTCCAGATAGGTTAGGGCAGTGTGCAGTGTGGTTGCGATTGCGTCGTCTGTGGACCTATTTGGGCGGTAAGCAAATTGAAGTGGGTCTAGGGTGTCAGGTAGGGTGGAGGTGATATGGTCCTTGACTAGTCTCTCAAAGTACTTCATGATGACGGAAGTGAGTGCTACGGGGCGGTAGTCGTTTAGCTCAGTTACCTTAGCTTTCTTGGGAACAGGGACAATGGAGGCCCTCTTGAAGCATGTGGGAACAGCAGACTGGGATAAGGATTGATTGAGAATGTCCGTAAACACACCAGCCAGCTGGTCTGCGCATGCTCTGAGGACGCGGCTGGAGATGCCGTCTGGGCCTGTAGCCTTGCGAGGGTTAACACGTTTAAATGTTTTACTCACTTCGGCTGCAGTGAAGGAGAGTCCGCAGGTTTTGGTTGCAGGCCGTGTAAGTGGCACTGTATTGTCCTCAAAGCGGGCAAAAAAGTTATTTAGTCTGTCTGGGAGCAAGACATCCTGGTCCGCGACAGGGCTAGTTTTCTTTTTGTAATCTGTGATTGACTGTAGACCCTGCCACATACCTCTTGTGTCTTAGCCGTTGAATTGCGACTCTACTTTGTCTCTATACTGACGCTTAGCTTGTTTGATTGCCTTGCGGAGGGAATAGCTACACTGTTTACATTCGGTCATGTGTCCGGTCACCTTGCCCTGGTTAAAAGGAGTGGTTTGCGCTTTCAGTTTCACGCGAATGCTGCCATCAATCCACGGTTTCTGGTTTGGGAATGTTTTAATCGTTGCTATGGGTACGACATCGTCAATGCACTTTCTAATGAATTCGCTCACCGAATCAGAGTATTCATCAATGTTGTTGTTTGACGCAATGCGGAACATATCCCAATCCACGTGATCGAAGCAGTCTTGAAGTGTGGAATCAGATTGGTTGGACCAGCGTTGAACCTGAGGGCGGGAGCTTCTTGTTTTAGTTTCTGTCTGTAAACTGGAAGCAACAAAATGCAGTCCTGGTCAACTTTTCCGAAAGGAGGGCGGGGGAGGGCCTTATATGTGTCGCGGAAGTGAGAATAGCAATGATCCAGGGTTTTACCAGCCCTGGGTGCGCAATCGATATGCTGATACAATTTAGGGAGTCAGTAGAAAGGCCTCTTTAGTGTCCTAAGTTTTCAAAACTCTGACCTTAATTGCCAACCATCTGTAAACTGTTAGTGTCTTACCGACTGTTCCACAGGTAAATAATTGTTTATGGTTCATTGAACAAGCACGGGCAACCATGTTTAAACCCTTTACAACGAAGATCTGTGAAGTTGTTTGGATTTTTACGAATTATCTTTGAAAGACAGAGTCCTGAAAAAGGGAAGTTTATTTTTTTGCTGAGTTTGTCTGCTTTTAGAGGCACCCCCCAAAAAACTTCTGTGGTTGAGAAGTTTCATCTCTTGCAGCTGGGTTACAGGTGTACAAGACAACACTACTCCTCTGTTGATTCATAGGTGTCTGAACAAAATGTATTGTTTCAATTCTAAATATCATATTTATTTTCATGCAGATGCTCAGACAACTACCAAGACTGAAGAATACAGTGTATTCAGACCCCTTGACTTTTTCCAAATAAATTGTTTTTTTCCCTCATCAATCTACACACAATACCCCATAATAACAAAGCAGGGATTACAGCTTCAAGACTTCTTGAGTATGATGCTACAACCTTGGCACACCTGTATTTGGGGAGTTAATCCCAGCAGATTCTCTCAAGATCTGTCAGATTGGATGGGGAGCATCGCTGCACAGCTATTTTCATGTCTCTCCAGAGATGTCCGATCAGGTTCATGTCTGGTCTCTGGCTGGGCTACTCAAGGACATTCAGAGACTTGTCCCTTATCAATGATCTCTCTGTACTTTTCTTTGTTCGTTTTTCCCTCGATCCTGACTAGTCTCCCAGTCCCTGCCTCTGAAATACATCCCCACAGCATGATTCTGCCACCACCAAGCTTCACCCACGGGATGGTGTCAGGTTTCCTTCAGACGTGACGCCTGGCATTCAGGCCAAAGAGTTCAATCTTGGTTTCATCAGACCAGAGAATCTTGTTTCTCATGTTCTGAGAGTCTTTAGGTGCCTTTTGGCATAATCCAAGAGGGCTGTCATAGGCCTTTTATTGAGGAGTGTCTTCTGTCTGGCCACTCTACCATAAAGACATGATTGATGGCGTATAGTAGAGATGGCTGTCCTTCTGGAAGGTTATTCCATCTCCACAGAGGATCTCATGAGCTCTGTCAGAGTGACCATCGGGTTCTTGGTCACCTCCATGACCAAGGCCCTTCTCCCCAGATTGCTCAGCTTGGCCAGGTGGCCAGCTCTAGGAAGAGTCTTGATTGTTCCAAAATTCTTCTATTTAAGAATGATGGAAGCAACTGTGTTCTTGGGGACCTTCAATGCTGCAGCTTTGGTACCCTTCTCCAGATCTGTGCCTCAACACAATCCTGTCTCGGAGCTCTACGGACAATTCCTTCGACCTCATGGCTTGGTTTTTGCGCTGACGCACTGTGGGACCTTATATAGACAGGTTTGTGCCTTTCCAAATCACGTCAAATCAATTTAATTTCCCCAGGTGGACTCCAGTCAAGTTCTAGAAACATCTCAAGGATGATCAATGGGAACAGGATGCACCTGAGCTCAATTTCAAGTCTCACAGCAAAGGGTCTGAATACTTATGTATATACGGTATTACAGTTTTTTATTTTTAAAACATCTTCAAATATTGCTTTGCCATTATGGGGTACTGTATGATGATTGATGAGGGGAAAAAAATGTAATCAATTTTAGAATAACACTAACGTAACAAAATGTGGAAAAAGTCAAAGGGTCTGAATACTTTCCGAATGCACTGAATATAGGAGGCAAATATTCTAGCTTCATGTAATAAATGTTTCATATTTTTAAATACAACCATAGAGTAAGACTGTGACGTCCAAGTATCCAGGTCAGCCTTGCCCTCAACACACACACAAAGCCACTAGAGCTCTGACAGCTGTGTAATATTGAATTACCCCATTCAAGGTCACTTAAATCTTTTGTCTTGCCCATTCACCCTCTGAATGGCACACATACAGTTGAAGTCGGAAGTTTACATACACTTAGGTTTAACAAACTATAGTTTTCGCATGTCGGTTAGGACATCAACTTTGTGCATGACACAGATATTTTTTCCAACAATTGTTTACAGACAGATTATTTCACTTATAATTCACTGTATCACAATTCCAGTGGGTCAGAAGTTTACGTACACTAAGTTGACTGTGCCTTTAAACAGCTTGGAAAATTCCAGAAAATGGTGTCATGGCTTTAGAAGCTTCTCATAGGCTAATTGACATAATTTGAGTCAATTGGAGGTGTACATGTGGATGTATTTCAAGGCCTACCTTCAAACTCAGTGCCTCTTTGCTTGACATCATGGGAAAATCAAAATAAATCAGCCAAGACCTCAGAAAATAAATTGTAGACCTCCACAAGTCTGATTCATCCTTGGGAGCAATTTCCAAATGCCTGAAGGTACCACGTTCAATCTATAGTATGCAAGTATAAACACCTTGGGACCACACAGCCGTCATACCGCTCAGGAAGGAGACGGGTTCTGTCTCCTAGAGATGAACGTACTTTGGTGCAAAAAAAGTGTAAATCAATCCCAGAACAACAGCAAAGGACCTTGTGAAGTTAAACTAGTCCTATACCGACAAAACCTGAAATGCCGCTCAGCAAGGAAGAAGCCACTGCTCCAAAACCGCCATAAAAATGCAAGACTAATCTGTTCTCCTCTCTCTGAGCTATACCTCCACACAGCCTCTCCATGTCCATCTGTCCTCCTCTCTCTGAGCTATACCTCCACACAGCCTCTCCATGTCCATCTGTCCTCCTCTCTCTGAGCTATACCTCCACACAGCCTCTCCATGTCCAACTGTTCTCCTCTCTCTGAGCTATACCTCCACACAGCCTCTCCATGTCCAACTGTTCTCCTCTCTCTGAGCTATACCTCCACACAGCCTCTCCATGTCCATCTGTCCTCCTCTCTCTGAGCTATACCTCCACACAGCCTCTCCATGTCCATCTGTTCTCCTCTCTCTGAGCTATACCTCCACACAGCCTCTCCATGTCCATCTGTCCTCCTCTCTGAGCTATACCTCTACACAGCCTCTCCATCATCTCTCTCTCTCCGTCCCTCTGAGGCACCACCTCACCTGCCACGGTCTATTCTCCTGAGCTGTAGCTGGTATAAACACAGTCACCACAGGCCAAGAGCAGCGATCACCATTAGACAGTAACGCCAGAGACAGACAGGGAGGGAGTGTGAGGGAGAGCGGAGGAGCGACAGAGAGGCAGCTTTGTAAGACCTACAGTCCACATTGTAATTACAGTCTCGCATCAGTGTCCCAATCCCAGAGCTTCCCCTGAGGGAGGGTCTGTTAGTGTCTCAGACTCCTCTCGGGATGATTCAACAATGTACTCCTGTCCTCTCCCTCCCAAATGAATCTCTCCTCCCCTAAACACTGTCCTCCAGCCTTCCCCTGGGATATTGTTCTGGGAGGCATGACGCCTCTACAGTGTCTTCATTAACTGCATCAACAGCAGTGTTAGCAGCCAGTGGCCTTGATGCTGCTGGGACACAACAAGTGTTTGATGCAATCAGATAATGACCTGAAACTCCTACTCTGTGGTAACCCAGAGAGACAGACCATCCCTCACCACTGGAGAGACAACTTCGTCTCTCCGTGGATCGGATTAATAGCAGCTAGGAGAGTTATTACTGTATACTAACATAAGGACAATAGGGTTGTGTGATTGGATGCTTGTTGTGAGTTATCTGGCTCGTGAATCAAACTGTATTCACACCCTTTCAGACTCTTGAGTCCCCCGGCTGCTGTTACATGAACATTGATTAGCCTCTGTGGAGGACGTTGAAAACGTTCTAACATCATCATAAATATTCAATGTCCATGTGGATTTATGCAGTAAGTAGGGCAACTGTTCTGTTCAGAGACTAGCTGTTTGAATTTGAACACAGACAACAGAGAATCCCTCGCGTTTCCTCAAGCTGTATCCCATCTCAAAAAACACGGCATTTATCTAGACTCTCCCTGTTAGTGACTTTACTGTGAACACTGTTGTTCAAAAATCCGGGTTAGACACTACAGGGGGCTAATTAACCGTTTTCCATGAACCTCAATCCTCCACTTCAAATCAGCCTCCTCTAGCTTCACGCAAAATACTTTTTATGATTACCCCCTTTCCTCTTATAAAACCCTGAACCCCCCCTGTGCCTGCTAACTGCTAGCCTTTAACTGCTAACTAGCACACCTTAGCCGATGTGTGTCTCAAATGTAACCATATTCCCTCTGGGCCATGGTCAACAGCAGTGCACTGTATAGGGAATAGGGTGCCATTTGGGACACAGGTATTGTGGACTGGTCCCTGGGTCCACCGGCTCCCCCTTCTGGCTCGTAAGGGAATCTTCAGAGGAGTGCTACCCCCCTCCTCGCTCCAGCAGCCTCTACTGTGACTGTGGCTGTAATTAAGAAAATGCTGCTGCCATGCTTGGCATTCTAAAACTAATGAACTATTAGAGCTTTGTTGACGTCCTTATCCATTCCACTAGGAGTTTATAATGAAACAAATTAATACATGAAACTCAATGAACAACAAAACTCACAAAGGAACAAAGAAGTTTGTTAAAGTTGTTATTTTGTCATTGTCAGAGAGGTGGCTGGTGACTCTGGAGAGTAGGCTAGGTGGGTGGTAACATCACATTATTAATACAATAGAATAATAATTTAGACCCATTCTGTGGAAATACTGTAGCTAGATTTGTTTTCTCATATCATAGTTTTACTTCAGGCTCCATGCTCTGTGGTTTTATGGTGATCATATGACCTCTTCATGTTGTCCATCATGACCCTGCTTTGGTGACGTCAGTACGCTACTGATACCTGACCTTTGACCAACGTCAATAATCAATCCATTAACACATTTTCATCAATAATGAAACAACACAAATCTATGGTGTGCATCTGCAAAGCTATATCTTATTCGTCCTCAAAACATGAATCAATCTTTATTTTGTCCCCTCGAGCTGAAAACGAAATTAGGAAAGGACCACACTGAGTCTCTTCAAAGGGGATAGGAGGTGAATTCTTTAAGAGGAAATGTATGTGTCGTGCACAAAGTGCCACCAATTGTTTTGCCAGGACCTCTGAGAACCAGAAACTTTGAAGATGGTTTGTTTATGTTTATGTCTGGAGTCTATGAAATATGTTAACAAATAATTCAAACATGTTAACATGAATTTAGCTCAATCATGGCCTTGAAGTGATTGTTATCAGAGCAGACAAAACTCCAAATCTCAAGATGAGCCCTTTTTATCTGAGTACTTTAACAGAAGTCATTGCAGCAGACTTGGGCCTAGTGGACATTCAATGATAAAAACGTTTCAAATTGGTGTCATTTTGAGCACATGTTATTTTCTATGTATTCCCCTCACCTTTCAGCCCCCAGTCCAGAATGGGAACAATGTACACTTCCCAAATGGGCCTGGTCAACATTAGTGTGTTATATAGGGTGCCTGTTGGTACATACAGTGAGCCAAAAAGTATTGTAGCCTGTGAGTGGTTGATGTTTAAGGGTAGCAGGGAGAAAAATCCCCACTTAGGAGCACTAAAGCAGCGAGAGAAAGAGGCCTGCAGATTTTCAAATGACCACTCTAAAAATGTACTCTGAAGAACACAGCTTTATGCCTTGCTAACCTGTGACGGATGCAAACCTGCTTTTTATTTTTTATTTACACACACAACCCAGTGACCAATAAATGTAAATGAAGACCTTTAAGACAGTAAACTATTACTAAGACATTTTGAGGTTGAAATTGTATTGCTTCCTTTATCAAGCAGAGAGGGCCTTCGGCTCTTCGAATGGTAGAGTGGATTTACGGTGCAGCTGTTCACTTTGAGTTGTGACTCATGACTAGACCTTGTTTTTGGGGTTCTGGGTTGGGGGCCATGAAGAATTATGTGTGTGATTTTTGCGTGTGAGCTTTGTGTTTTCAGTTTTGTTCTTTTTTTTTCAGTAGCCTTGCTCTCTGAATGTTGAGTGATGAGAGAGTCAAAGAAGTTGACTCATCTGAGCTCATCTTGCTCTAAATAACTCACGTTGAAAAATATTATTCTACAAAGAATGTATTTGTAAAATGTGCCGCTGTGTTGACTTCTCTGTGAGTCGATCTGGGAGTTGTGAACGGCTGTTGTGACACAGCATGACATTCCTGGCAGGCTCTGTGGAGGCAGGGGACGGTTCGGACTGGCATAAACAGACAGAGGCATGGTGCACATGTTTGTCTCGGTCACAGCAGCGCGCTGGCACACACTGGGCCATCACAGCAGCTGTGAATCGATCGACGTCTCAGCTCGGCCACACAATATGCCACTCAGCCTGTCAGCTGTCACAAACACCCGCCTGGCTTGGCTGTGAATCCATCCCCGATCTGTGCACTTCTATCAGACGGTCTCTTTGGCAGGAGACATCTCCGGGGCTGGACAGTCAACGCCAGGCATCTGACATGTTCAATCTTAAAGATGGAATCCGCATTAGGGGAAACAGCGCCATTGTCCACCTCACCAACATGTTGTATTGTTTTTGTTTTGTGGAGAAAGCGGAGGTGAGGAGAGTCTCGCAACGACGTCAAAGGGAAAGAAAAATGTTTCTTCTTTGTTGTTGGAATATCGCAAATGTATAAATGGCTCACAAGAATCCATCAGCCATGTGAGTCCCAATGCTCCAGACCCCAGAAGCCCTCTATAACCTCTGTTCAGTACAATGAGGACTAAGGGGAAGACATGCTTCTTTTTCTGTCTTTAGCTCCTCTGGCTAAATGACAATGTGTTAGCTGCTGCTGCTGGAAGAGAGGGAGAGAGAGAGATGAGGGACAGTGTCTGACAGACCAACCAACCTGCACATGTCCTCTATGCTTATTGTTATTGTATGGTTATTTTTGACCCTTGGTTATTGTTGTTACGTTGACAATTTGGATTATTGTAAATCTGAGAGAGAGAGATTAGGTGGAGAGCCAGGTCACTTTTCCATTCGTCCTTCCATCAAGTCCATTTTCTTCGCCGTCCTAGTGAGATATTTTTACCTGATTGTCACCCTCCACTCTGCTGTTGTACTCACACAGCTTTTTCACTCTGGCGATGAGATGGCGTTACATGATGTGTTCGGAAATACTTTAAAACATTTTATTACGTTGCTGTATGATGGATGGAGAGCTGGCGCAAGATATTTGCACCAGCAGATACAGTGCCTTGCGAAGTATTCGGCCCCCTTAAACTTTGCGACCTTTTGGCACATTTCAGGCTTCAAACATAAAGATATAAAACTGTATTTTTTGTGAAGAATCAACAAGTGGGACACAATCATGAAGTGGAACGACATTTATTGGATATTTCAAACTTTTTTAACAAATCAAAAACTGAAAAATTGGGCGTGCAAAATTATTCAGCCCCTCTTAAGTTAATACTTTGTAGCGCCACCTTTTGCTGCGATTACAGCTGTAAGTCGCTTGGGGTATGTCTCTGTCAGTTTTGCACATCGAGAGACTGAAATTTTTTCCCATTCCTCCTTGCAAAACAACTCGAGCTCAGTGAGGTTGGATGGAGAGCATTTGTGAACAGCAGTTTTCAGTTCTTTCGACAGATTCTCGATTGGATTCAGGTCTGGACTTTGACTTGGCCATTCTAACACCTGGATATGTTTATTTTTGAACCATTCCATTGTAGATTTTGCTTTATGTTTTGGATCATTGTCTTGTTGGAAGACAAATTTCCGTCCCAGTCTCAGGTCTTTTGCAGACTCCATCAGGTTTTCTTCCAGAATGGTCCTGTATTTGGCTCCATCCATCTTCCCATCAATTTTAACCATCTTCCCTGTCCCTGCTGAAGAAAAGCAGGCCCAAACCATGATGCTGCCACCACCATGTTTGACAGCGGGGATGGTGTGTTCAGGGTGATGAGCTGTGTTGCTTTTACGCCAAACATAACGTTTTGCATTGTTGCCAAAAAGTTCAATCTTGGTTTCATCTGACCAGAGCACCTTCTTCCACATGTTTAGTGTGTCTCCCAGGTGGCTTGTGGCAAACTTTAAATGACATTTTTTATGGATATCTTTAAGAAATGGCTTTCTTCTTGCCACTCTTCCATAAAGGCCAGATTTGTGCAATATATGACTGATTGTTGTCCTATGGACAGAGTCTCCCACCTCAGCTGTAGATCTCTGCAGTTCATCCAGAGTGATCATGGGCCTCTTGGCTGCATCTCTGATCAGTCTTCTCCTTGTATGAGCTGAAAGTTTAGAGGGACGGCCAGGTCTTGGTAGATTTGCAGTGGTCTGATACTCCTTCCATTTCAATATTATCGCTTGCACAGTGCTCCTTGGGATGTTTAAAGCTTGGGAAATCTTTTTGTATCCAAATCCGGCTTTAAACTTCTTCACAACAGTATCTCGGACCTGCCTGGTGTGTTCTTTGTTCTTCATGATGCTCTCTGCGCTTTTAACGGACCTCTGAGACTATCACAGTGCAGGTGCATTTATACGGAGACTTGATTACACACAGGTGGATTGTATTTATCATCATTAGTCATTTAGGTCAACATTGGATCATTCAGAGATCCTCACTGAACTTCTGGAGAGAGTTTGCTGCACTGAAAGTAAAGGGCTGAATAATTTTGCAAGCCCAATTTTTCAGTTTTTGATTTGTTAAAAAAGTTTGAAATATCCAATAAATGTCGTTCCACTTCATGATTGTGTCCAACTTGTTGTTGATTCTTCACAAAAAAATACAGTTTTATATCTTTATGTTTGAAGCCTGAAATGTGGCAAAAGGTCGCAAAGTTCAAGGGGGCCGAATACTTTCGCAAGGCACTGTAGGCACCAGTAATGATCCACCTAGCTAGGATATTTATTCGCAGGAAGGAACTGGGCCAGTAAGATTATTGACTGACTGAGAAGGTGTCATTACAGAAAACGTAAGTTCTGAGGTTTCTGAACAAAACCCCTCATTTACATATGCAAATTTCATCAATAGAAACCTATTGGAGTCTGTGTTCAGTTTGGTGTCCTGAAATGATTTCTGTGTCTCTTTGAACGAACCCATTAACTCACTCCTCTCAGGGTGACACACACACACACACACACACAATGCTCTCAGGCTTGGTAAGTGGTGGTTACCGAGGACAGAATAATCAACAACTCTTCCATGTTATAATGCTAATGTAATGTCAAGGGCTTTCAGGCAGAATGCTTTGAAGTACAACCAGTCTTTGGTTTCGTAGCATGCATCATAGAAGATAAGAACTAATGCTGAAACAACAAGCAAGATAATTGTGATTATGAACTCTACACAGAGCAGGACTAGCAACTATTTTTTGTTGCTATTGCTTTTCATCGTTACCAGTTATTGTGGAAGCGACCTCCCGACCTCGTATTACAGGGTTGTCATGGCAGCGCAAGAATTTGTTTTTATTTAACTAGGCAAGTCAGTTAAGAACAAATTCGTATTTACAAAGACGGCCTACACCAGCCAAACCCAGACGATGCTGGGCCAATTGTGCACCGCGCTATGAGACTCCCAATCACGGCTGGTTGTGATACAGCCTGGATTCGA
The DNA here is from genome assembly GCF_018296145.1 of Oncorhynchus tshawytscha. NCBI lineage: Eukaryota > Metazoa > Chordata > Actinopteri > Salmoniformes > Salmonidae > Oncorhynchus > Oncorhynchus tshawytscha. Next base: position 27,428,795 of record NC_056441.1, read on the forward strand.
ACCAGGGTGTCTGTAGTGACACCTCTAGCACTGAGATGCAGTGCCACTAAAGTATTGACTTTTACCCTTGCCTTTGTGGACAACACAGTATTTGTACATTTGAGTCTTTTCGCAGACGCTCTTTTCCAGAGCGACTTACAAGAGTAATTAGGGTTAAGTGTCTTGCTCAAGGGGCACGTCAACAGATTTTCCACCTAGTCGGCTTGGGGATTCGATCCATCAACCTTTTGGTTACTGGCCAAATACTCTTAACCGCTGGGCTACCTGCCGCCTCTTGTATTTGTATAATGTGTTCCTCAGTTTACGTTTCAGTCCAATAGGATTACAGTGTGCAATATTGCTTTAAAATACAATAGTCTTAAGATTGTGTGCTTCAATTCCTCATCAGCTGTAAGCGCATCATAGCCCAACCAGCTGACAAGCCGAAGCTTGACCTAGAAAATATGCTATTCAAAACATCTCATACATTTTGATTACAACATGAACATACAGTGTGTGTCTGTACAGGAGTTTAGGTAAATCAAACACATCATTTACTGCCATTTGGCAAATACTTTGTGGAGCACGATATTATATGTAGGCTGTGTATTTAATATGACATACATTCAATAAAGGTATGTATACAAATACTGACATGTATGTAACATAATGTATACTAGTACACTGTCGTGGCTGTGTACCAGCAGACAGACGGATTAGGATTTATGTCGCCCTGGAGGGTGTGCGTGCTTGTGTGCGTAGTTACGTGCCAGAATGCGTGCGTGTTCAAGGTGGCAGGTTGAAGCAGGACCTCCCTGTGCCTTCCTGCCTTCCATCTACAATACATTTCTCACAGGAGTTCAGCAGAAATGAAATGACATGCATCTGTTGCCACAAGCAACACACCTTTCAATTACCGAACCCACGCTGTTCGCTAGAAGCAATCAAGGTCTCAGTCGCCGCAACTGTGCGTCTGTTTGTCTGTGTACCTCAATTATATTTGCCGTTCTAAACGAAGGCACCATTGTTGAGTCAGTGAATCTAATGGACTGTTAAATGTGTCCTACACTGCATAACATAGCCTTGTCCAGACTGCAAATTGTGTTTAAGAGTCTTTGGCTGCACCGAAATGGCACCCTTTTGCTTTTACTTAGTGCACTACTTTTTACCTGACCCGTTGGAGTGCACTATATTGGGAATAGGGTGCCATTTCAGAAGCACCCTATAAGTCCTGTTTGAAAGTCTGGAAGCGGATGTCAATGAGATGAGTTGATCACTTTCAGCTCCATCTGTGTGTTTGCACACAGCCTCATTTACCTACCTGACCCATCTGTTAATGGAAAAGATTCTGTCACGGCAAAGTTATAGGACAACAACAAGCAATCGGTCCTTCAGGAAATTATAGCAGCCATCGATCACCGTTATGGTACATCTTGGCCATTGTGTAAAACTCTTTGCAGAGAGTTGTTGGGGCCAGAGAAGACTTTGGGATTTGAAAGAGGACAAATGCTGTATACTCCGTGTTCCTGGAATAGAAGAAAGATGTGTGCTCCCGACGAGTTGAGAGAAAAAATGTTGATAAGCTGTTGTACAAGCTGTCTTTTGAGGTGACCGTGGCATAGTTTGCATCCCTCAACATAGTCCCTGGTCAAAAGTAGTGCTTTATATAGGGAATAGGGTGCCATGTTGAGACGCAACCACAGTATTTTCTGCACCAAATCACTCTAGAAGCAGCGGCCGAATGTACTGCAATGTCCCGTACTGTATTGTAATGCCTGCTATACCCACATAACTAGAATTAGATTCTATTTGTATGTTTATACCACACTCCTTCCACCCAGTCCTTAAACTGTTACGTGGTTATCAGTTTACATTTCTGTAATAAGGTTGTATATGTAGCTATGCACTGTATGTGCCACTGTTGTTATAGCCTGGGTACCATTCCGTTTGTGCAAACATTCCACTTCTTTTCATGTCAAACGTGATGTGTTTGGCATATGACTCAGACTACAAGGAGTAGAATGTTAGCACAAAACAGGTCTGAGATTCAGGCTACTGTAATACATTGTCACTTTTTGGAGACACACTATAACTCAGTCCTTGAACCTGTTTACATGCTATAGCAATGATAGCAACATGGTTTGCTTTGACCATTATGGATGTTCCTTGTGATTCTATTTTTGATGAATGGGCTATTTAATGTAATTAAGTAATTGGAACATTATAGTTAATGGATCATGATGTTTATTCCACATCTAATCTGTTGGCAGTTTCCAGGCATCTATTTTCCTAATGGGTTTGGGGACAGTTTTGTCTGTGTGGTCAGAAAGTCAATAATTATTTTCCATCTTGGTTTCTTCTGAATTCACTCTTGTATTCTTCCATGAATGTCACAAAAACACGGCCTAACATTTTAAACCCATTACCCCATTTTTAAAAAACGTTTTCCTTGAACCTGATGTGGGTTCAACACTGCTCCCTGTCTTCTTGTCTCCTACCTCCACAATACACCCTCTTTTAGACAATCCATTAAAGCTTTGGCATTGACTAAACTCCATGTGCTGTTTCTGATAATACTCTTTAAAACAGCCATCAATTGATCCTAAAGATAAGGCCCAGCATCACCAAAAGCCAGGACAAAGTGCTTTCAGTATGATCTTAAGGATACACACACACACACACACACCAGCCCGCTCTCAGGACGGCTGGTGTTTTCAGTTCGTTAGTTGCAACAGTTTGGACAGCCACTTTAACAGCCATTAACAGTGAGGATGAGTTGAAGCAGCCGTGTCAATTCAGTCACATATGCATCAGGGTAGAAGGTTAAACTGGAAAAATATAAACAGACTGCATCCCACTGGAATATCAAGTTCCAGGAACAGAATGCTAAATTACTTAATAGCCCATAAACCAAATGTAGTTCTATAGTGCTTGAACAATAATTACTCTCTCAGGGACAAATCCTAACTTCAATTTAGTTAAATTTTCACTTAGTCTCCCATTGACGTCAGTGTATGCCAAAGTGAAAATGTAACTTAAGTGGAAGTCAGGATACAGCACTGCTCTCTGAAGAGATAAATACACGTTCACCAAACTTTTCAGAATAAGTGCTATCAGTAGCTAGGTTTCCATCCAATTTGCGACAGATTTTCAAGAGGATTTCTAAAATCTGCATAAAACAATAAGAGCACTTTCCCCACCAGAGATTTTTCCAGCAAACAGACTTTTTGCGGATAGAAGGCTGTGCGGGATTACATAGTGCACGTACAACTAACTTTTGCCATTAAATTCCCATGTACCGGATGAAAAATACAAGTTAAATGGGTTTCCATCACATTTTCAACTCTACTGATGGTTTTCTCACAAAAACTTTTGTTAAATAGTAAATGTGCCCACTCTGGTCTTGGCACATGCGCACTTGCCAACAGCTTGCAGATACAGTGTGGGTTAGGCTACATACATTATGACAGAGTTTCCCACATTCGGTCCTCGGGACCACAAGGGGTGCACCTTTTCGTTTTTGCCCTAACACTACACAGCTTATTCAAATAATGAAATAATCATCAAACTTTGATCATTTGAATAAGCTGTGTAGTGTAAGGTAGAAACGGAAACTTGCAGTCTTTGTGGTCCCGAGGACCGATATTGGGAAATGCTGCATTATGAGATTATTATGGATAGGAGTGGGAGGACCACACACCATATCATCACGTGACTCCAAGTTTACTTCAATATGGTGGTTATTATATCAATATTTGCGCATTAAGGCATTTCCACCGATATTTCTCGCATAATACATTTTCCAGACTCAAAAAGATCCAACAATGACAAACAAACAAATTGTGTGTTGACATTTATATAATTGTATCCATCAGCCCTGTCATGACTTTTTTCATGCGTCAGGTAATTCATCCGCAATGGTTGGATGGAAACGTGGTTTATCTTAACTTTAGATTGAAAGTTTAGCCAACCGTGCTCACTCTACGTTCTGAGTTCCTATTGAAAGTATTGAATCTCCCTGCACCAGCAGTTCAATTCTAGTAAAAACTGTCTTTGTATTCTGTGTGAGCACAGTTTTCTTTCTGGCCATACCCTGGGTGAGCTGAAATGACACACATGCATAAACGTGTTAGATGTTCACCAAATTTCTATTATCTCAGCTTTTGATTAAAAGCTTGGTGAAACTCAAAGTTTACGGTGTTTGCGCTCTCTATTAAAAAATCCTTCTCTGGCTAAAAACTCTGGTATAAACTCGGGTATAAACTCTGGTATAAACTTTGTATTCAGTATAAACAGCCTTTTCTCTCCAGACTAGCTGCGTGATGAAGCTGTTGTACTCTAATGGGGTGGATGTTAATGAAGGCTTTCTAATTGGCACTGCGGCCATGAACAAGAGAGGAGAGAGAGAGAGTCAGAGAGGAGAGACAGAGAGCGTGGGTTTGAGTTCTTCTGTAAAAATGTAGAATTATAGTTGGATAAATATAGATACATTTTATTTTTTTCACAGGGACTTGTACAAGACACTAACCTCAACATCAAAACCTTCAATCCAAATCACAATACCAGACCTAAAACCTTGTTATTGGACAAAATGACCTACATGGACTATTACTACCAAGGACTATCAAGAAAAAAACTTCTTACAAACCAACACCTGCAGAAGAAACACAGCGGAACACACAACTGAGTGAGTAATGTTCAGTCTGAACCTACTTCTGAAGGAGAAAAAGTAAGAGACAATAATCTCAGGAAATATAAAGCTTAATAAATAAGGCTAATAAACTACCAAACTCCTAGGAAAGAAACTGACCTGATCAATTAGCACTGACATGTGAAGTGAGAGGTGTGAACTCTTGAGCCTAACAATGGCAGGAGAGTTCCACAGCCCCCCCCCCCTCCCCCCACACCCAGATGTAGAGGCCTTTGAAGTCCCCATGGCTTATCCCTGTCCAGAGGTTATTACAATACAGTACCCCATAGCAGCTTGGCAGCTTGAGTGAAGGATGCTTAGTTGCGATATAGATTTAATTTTGGATTGGAGATGCTTAATGTGGGTCTGGAAGGAGAGTTTACAATCTAACCAGACACCCTGGTATTTGTAGTTGTCCACGTATTCTAAGTCAGAGCCGTCCAGAAGAGCGATGCTGGACGGGCGAGCAGGTGTGGGCAGTGATTGATTGAATAGCATGCATTTAGTTTTACTTATGTTTAAGAGCAGTTGGAGGCCACGGAAGGAGAGTTGTATGGCATTGAAGCTCTTCTGGGGGTTAGTTAACACAGTGTCCAAAGAGGGGCCAGAAGTATACAGAATGGTGTCGTCTGCATAGAGGTGGATCAGAGAATCACCAGCAGCAAGAGCAACATCATTGATGTATATAGAAAAGAGAGTCGGTCTGAGAATTGAACCCTGTGCCACATCCATAGAGACTGCCAGAGGTCCGGACAACAGGCCCTCTGATTTTACACACTGAACTCTATCAGGCGAGGAAATCATTTGAGAAACCAAGGCTGTCGAGTCTGCCAATAAGAATGTTGTGATTGACAGAGTTGAAAGCCTTGGCCAGGTCGATGAATATGGCTGCACAGTAATTTATTTTATCGATGGCGGTTATGTCATTTAGGACCTTGAGCGTGGCTGTTGTGCACCCATGACCAGCTCTGAAACCAGATGGCATAGTGGAGAAGGTACGGTGCGATTCGAAATGGTCGGTGATCTGTTTGTTAACTTGGCTTTTGAAGACCTTAGAAAGACAGGGTAGGATAGATATAGGTCTGTAGCAGTTTGGGTCTAGAGTGTCACCACCTTTGAAGAGGGGGATGACTGCGGCAGCTTTCCAATCTTTGGGAATCTCAGACGATATGAAAGAGAGGTTGAACAGGCTAGTAATAGGGGTTGCAACAATTTGGGCAGATAATTTTAGAAAGAGAGGGTCCAGATTGTCTAGCCCGGCTGATTTGTAGGGGTCCAGATTATGCAGCTCTTTCAGAACATCAGCTATCCTGGACTATCGGACCACCATTTTATTACGTTTGCAATCGCAACGAATAATCTGCTCTGACCCCAACCAAGGATCATCAAAATCCGTGCTATAAATTCTCGGACAACCCAAAGATTCCAGACTCCCTCCACCTACCCAAGGACGTCAGAGTACAAAAATCAGTTAACCACCTCACTTGAGTAACTCAATTTAACCTTATGTTATACACTAGATGCAGTCGCACCCCTAAAAACATTTGTCATAAGAAACTAGCTCCCTGGTATACAGAAAATACCCGAGCTCTGAAACAAGCTTCCAGAAAATTGGAACGGAAATGGCGCCACACCAAACTGGAAGTCTTCCGACTAGCTTGGAAAGACAGTACTGTGCAGTATCGAAGAGCCCTCACTGCTGCTCGATCATTCTATTTTTCCAACTTCATTGATGAAAATAAGAACATTCCAAAATGTATTTTTGATACTGTCACAAAGTTAACTAAAAAGCAGCATTCCCCAAGAGAGGATGGCTTTCACTTCAGCAGTGATACATTCATGAACTCCTTTGTCGAAAAGATCATTAGAAAGCAAATTACGGACTGCTCTGCATATTCCTCCAAAGCTCAGTTGTCCTGGGTCTGCACAACACAGGACCTAGGATCAATGGTGACACTCAAGTTTTTTAATACTTTATCTCGACACATTGATGAAAATAATCATGGCCTCTAAACCTTCAAGCTGCATACTGGACCTTAATTCCAACTAAACTACTGAAAGAGCTGCTTCCTATGCTTGTGTATGTGTACCAAACTCACTAAAAGTGGCAGTAATAAAGTCTCTCTTGAAAAAGTCAAGAAAATATAAAAAACTATCGGCCTATATCGAATTTCCCATTCCTCTCAAAATTTGTAAAAATAGCTGTTGCGCAGCTACTCACTGCCTTCCTGAAGACAAACAGTGCATTTGAAACGCTTCAGTCTGGTTTTAGACCCCATAATAGCACTGAGACTGCACTTGTGAAGGTGGTAAATTACCTTTTAATGGCGTCAGACCGAGGTTCTGCATCTGTCCTTGTGCTCCTAGACCTCAGTACTGCTTTTGATATCATCGATCAACACATTGTTTTGGAGAGATTGGAAACCCAAATTGGTCTACACGGACAATTTCGGCCCTGGTTTAGATCTTATCTGTCGGAAAGATATCAATTGGTTTCTGTATATGCTTTGTCTTCTGACAAATCAATTGAACATTTTGGTTTTCCTCAAGGCTCCGTTTTAGGACCACTATTGTTTTCACTATTTATTTTACCTCTTGGTGATGTCATTCGGAAACATAATGTTAACTTTCACTGCTATGCGGACAACACACAGATGTACATTTCAATGAAACATGGTGAAGCCCCAAAATTGCCCTTCCAGGAAGCCTGTATTTAAGACATAAGGAAGTGGATGGCGGCAAATGTTTTACTTTTAAACTCGGACTAAACAGAGATGCTAGTTCTAGGTCCCAAGAAACAAAGAGATCTTCTGTTGAATCTGACAACTAATCTTGATGGTTTTACAGTCGTCTCAAATTAAACTGTGAAGGACCTTGGCGTTACCCTGGACCCCATCTCTCTTTTGACGAACATATCAAGACTGTTTCAAGGACAGCTTTTTTCCATCTACGAAACACTGCAAAAATCTGAAACTTTCTGTCCAAAAAATGATGCAGAAAAGTTCACCCATGCTCTTTTCACTTCTAGGCTAGAATTCTGCAATGCTCTACTTTCCGCCTACCTGGATAAAGCACTAAATAAACTTCCGTTAGTGCAAAACACGGCTGCTAGAGTCTTGACTTGAACCAAAAAATTTGATCATATTACTCCAGTGCTAGCCTCTGGCTCCCTGTTAAGGCTAGGGATGATTTCAAGGTTTTACTGCCAACCTACAAAGCATTACATGGACTTGTTACTAATTATCTTTCTGATTTGGTCCTCCCGTACATACCTACATGTACGCTACGGTCACAAGACACAGGCCTCCTTACTGTCCCTAGAATTTCTAAGCAAACAGCTGGGGGCAGTGCTTTCTTCTATAGAGCTCAATTTCTATGGAATGGTCTGCCTTTCCATGTGAGAGATGTAGACTCGTTCTCGACCTTTAAGTCTTTATTGAAGACTCATCTCTTCAGTAGGTCCTATGATTGAGAGTAGTCTGGCCCAGGATGGTGCAGGTGAACTGAAAGGCGCTGGAGCAACGAACTGCCCTTGCTGTCTCTGCCTGGCCGGTTCCACTCTCCACTGGGATTCTATGCCTGAAACCCTATTACAGGGGCTGATTCACTGGATTACTGGTGCTCTTCCATGGCGTCCCTAGGAGGGGTGCGCCACTTGAGTGGGATGAGTCACTTTCGTGATTTTCCTGTCAGGGTTGGCACCCCTCCTTGGGTTCGTGCCGTGGGGGAGATCTTTGTGGGCTATACTCGGCCTTGTCTCAGGATAGTAGGTTGGTGGTTGAAGATATCCCTCTAGTGGTGTGGGGGCTGTGCTTTAGCAAAGTGGGTGGGGTTATATCTTGACTGTTTGGCCCTGTCCGGGGGTATCGTCGGATGGGGCCACAGTGTCTCCTGACCCCTCCTGTCTCAGCCTCCAGTATTAATGCTGCAATTGTGTCGGGGGGCTAGGGTCAGTCTGTTATATCTGGAGTATTTCTCCTGTCTTATCCGGTGTCCTGTGTGAATTTATGCATGCTCTCTCTAATTCTCTCTCTTTTTCTCTCTCTCTCTCTCTCTCTCTCTCTCTCTCTCTCTCTCTCGCCATAGGACCATGCCTCAGGACTACCTGGTCTGATGACTCCTTGCTGTCCCCAGTCCACCTGGTTGTGCTGCTGCTCCAGTTTCAACTGTTCTGCCTGCGGCTATGGAACCCTGTCCTGTTCACCGGCCGTGCTACCTTGTCCTAGACCTGCTGTTTTCAACTCTCCAAAGACAGCAGGAGCGGTAGAGATACTCTAAATGATCAGCTATGAAAAGCCAACTGACATTTACTCCTGAGGTGCTGACCTGTTGCACCCTCTACAACCACTGTGATTATTATTATTTGACCCTGCTGATCATCTATGAACATTTGAACATCTTGGCCATGTTCTGTTATAATCTCAACCCGGCACAGCCAGAAGAGGACTGGCCACCCCTCATAGGCTGGTTCCTCTCTAGGTTTCTTCCTAGGTTTTGGCATTTCTAGGGAGTTTTTCCTAGCCACCGTGCTTCTAAACCTGCATTGCTTGCTGTTTGGGTTTTAGGCTGGGTTTCTCTACAGAACTTTGTAACATCAGCTGATGTAAGAAGGGCTTTCTAAATCAATTTGATTGTTCAAAATAAGACTAATCAATCAGTTGCAACCCTCTTGGATCTGCAAGAACCCCAACCTTTGCTCGTCATTCAGTACTACACAAATTGATTTAATAATTTATTTACTAACTAACTAAGTAAAAACACAGAATACACATACACACTTACATGAGACAAAGGTCCCTAGTGGATTGACAAGCCATGATGGCTTCTTAAACAGAAAACGGGGGGGGAATAAAGAGAGAAAAGGGGACATTTATCGTGGATACATTCTATAACTATTCTGACATTAAATCATATACCTTGTGCATGAAACACTGCCAGTTTGTGGTCAAAAAATGACTAATGTATTTTACATGTTGAATGCCTTCGTTTGTCATCTATCTCAGTCAGAACCAAGCCCTCTCAGAAGGTTGTTTCAGGGGGCTCTCCCATGGGTGTAAGGCTCTGATTGTCCACCAGAGGTCACAATGTCCTTCTTCTTTGTTGTCCGGTCTCCAATGGGCTGTTTTTCTTCAGAACTTGTTCTTAGCTCATGTGGATAGTCAGAATTTGAACCCCTTTTACACGGACAGCAGCAGCCTGTTCATGTTCAGGTATATTCTGGTGCGTTTATCTTCTTCACTTCGTGTTGGTTAAACATTTCAACCATTTCCCAGATGTAGCTAACACTCCACGTTTCCTGGGCTGGTAGGTGAGGTTATCTTCTCAACTCGTGTTGAGGTTGAGAGTTTGAGTTTCCAACCATTTCAATGTGTGGACTATGGTCTCACATCGTCTGGTATGATAAGTGATTTCTTAGTCATTCCTTTTAAGCACTGGTCGAAAAGGGTGGTTCCATCATGCTGACAAGCTCTCTGACCTCATTTGAGGTGTGGCTACTTAATTGTTTTGAGAATACTTTGCACATTATCTTATTAGAAAACTAAAATCACATTTCTATCTTAGGAAATACTTTCATCATTCTTCAAATTGTATTCATATCAGATTGGGTAAAAACTTGACAGCCGAAGGGGGTTTCCTTCCTAAGTTACAGCATTTGGTTCATACAGTTTTTAATGACGTCAACATGAAAAGCAATATGACATTAGTTTTCTACATCTACTCAATGACCATTTCCCACATGTTAGAAATAATGTTCCAATGTTCACTTTTTGGACATTCGTTTTTGAAGGGCAAAAGTCTCTCTAGACAAAAATATTTCGATCCCAATACTAGAGAGCCAGAGAGAGTTCTCTCCTGCTTGATTTATGACATGGTGTGAAGGTGACCATCCAGGAGCTGTAGGAGAGAGAGAGGCCTGATTACTGTCACCCTCACATCAGTCTGATCTGCCCATTCTGATTCTCAAAGGACGGACATGACACAACACTAGACACTATGTAACACAAAGGTTTTACGATCTCATCCTGGAATATACAAGATCTGAGATTATCTGCCTTTCGCCTAAAGAGCAATAACCCAGACTTCATCAAAGAAATCGGAAATACAGACATTGTTATCCTACAAGAAACATGGTATAAAGAAGACTGGTTGCCCTCTAGGTTATAGAGAGCTGGTAGTCCCATCCATCAAACTACCAGGTGTGAATAGGGAAGAGACTCAGGGGGTATGCTAATTAGATATAGAGCAGACATAACCCACTCTGTTAAATGAGTCAAAACAAGAACATTTTACATCTGGCTATAAATTAATAAGGAAATAATCTCAACAGAGAAAAAAGTCCTAATGTGTGCTACCTATATCCCCCAATAGAATCTCCATACTTTAACAATGACATTAACAATACATGTACTAGTCTGTGGTGACCTAAATGCCATAACTGGACAAGAACCTGACACCCTCAGCACACAGAGGGACAAACACCTACCTAGAGGTGACAGTATTCCCTCACCCACAGGCCACCCTAGACACAACTACGACAACATAACCAACAAAAATGGGTCACAACTCCTGCAGCTCTTCCGGACGTTGGGTATGTACATAGTCAATGGTAGGCTTCAAGGGGACTCCTATGGTAGGTACACATATAGCTCATCTCTTGGCAGTAGTACAGTAGACTATTTTTTCACTGACCTCGACCCAGAGTCTCTCAGAGCGTTCACAGTCAGTCCTTTAACCACCTATCAGATCACAGCAAAATCACACTCTACTTGAACAGAGCTTTGCTCAATCATGAGGCATCAAAGCCAAGGAACTGAATACAATTAAGAAACACTATTGAAAAAAAAGTAGTGTGGAACTCTACCAAAAAACAATTCGGCAACAACAAATTCAACCCCTTCTAGACAATTTCCTGGACAAAATGGTTCGCTGTAATAGTGAAGGTGTAAACTTGGCAGTAGAAAACCTAAACAGTATATTTGACCTCTCAGCTTCCCTATCAAATCTGAAAATGTCAAGCAGACAACCTATATAATAAACAACAATGACAAATGGTTTGGTGAAGAATGCAAAAAAACGATCCAACCAAAAACATATAGACCCAGGAAGCCTACGCCTTCACTATGGTGAATCACTAAAACAACACAGAAGTACACTATGGAAAAAGGAACAGCACGTGAGATATCAGCTCAATGTAATTGAAGAATCCATAGAATGTAACCACTTCTGGGAAAATTGGAAAATTCTAAACAAACAGCACAGAGTTCTCTGTACAAAACTGAGATGTTTTTGGTTCTATAACAAGGAACAAACAAAAAAAGCTTATATAAAGATCAAATACAGATTTGAGAATCAACTATTAAAGATGACCAGAACCCACTGGATTCTCCAATTACATTGAATGAACTACAGGACAAAATACAAACCCTTCAACCCCTTAAAGCCGGTGGGGTTGATGTTATCCAAAATTAAATGATAAAATACACAGACCACAAATTCCAATTGGCTATACTTCAACTCTTTAACATCATCCGCAGCATTGGCATATTCCCAAATATTTGGAACCAAGGCTGGTTCACTCCAATACACAAAAGTGGAGACAAATCTGAACCCAATAACTACCGTGGGATATGCGTCAACAGCAATTTGGGGAAAATCCTCTGCATTATCATTAACAGCAGACTCGTTCTGATCTGTAAAAATGGCACCGATAGAGAGTGCTGCAGTGCTTATAGCTCGTATGAAACCTTGTACTATTTTGTTTTTTTTGTTATTTCTTCCATCATTAGCCCAGAAAATGTTTTATGTTATTCCAAACAGTCGGGAAGAACTATTGGATATCAGAGCAGTGGTAACTCACCAGAACTACCAGCATTGCAACCAGGAATACAACTTTCCCAAATCGGTTCCTTTGTTCGTACCCCCCAGGGCAATTAAACTGATTCCAGGAGCCGAACCAAAACAACAGCGGTGGATGAGAGGTACTCGGAGTGGTCTTCTAGTCCGACTTAGGAAGCGCGCACACCCCCCACCGCTTTCAAGTATATTACTCGGCTGTTCAGTCTCTGGATAATAAAGCTTATGAGCTCAGGGCAAGGAATTCTTTCCAGAGAGACAAAAGGCATTGTAACATACTCTGACGGAAACATGGCTCTCTCGAAATATACTATCTGTGACCATCCAAACAGTGTGTGAAAACCTTGTGAAGACTTACAGAAAACGGTTGACCTCTGTCATTGCCAACAAAGGGTATATAACAAAGTATTGAGATAAACTTTTGTTATTGACCAAATACTTATTTTCCACCATAATTTGCAAATAAATAAATTAAAAAATCCTATAATGTGATTTTCTGTTTTTTTTCCATTTTGTCTGTCATAGTTGAAGTGTACCTATGATGAAAATTACAGGCCTCTCTCATCTTTTTAAGTGGGAGACCTTGCACAATTGGTGGCTGACTAAATACTTTTTTGCCCCACTGTACATTTAAACTAAATTTTTCACAATTCCTGACATTTACTCCTAGTAAAAATACCCCGACTTAGGTCAGTTAGGATCACCACTTTATTTTAAGAATGTGAAATGTCAGAATAATAGCAGAGAGAATTATTTATTTCAGCTTTTATTTCTTTCATCACATTCCCTGTGGGTCAGAAGTTTATATACAAATCAAATCTATTTATATAGCCCTTCTTACATCAGGTGATATCTCAAAGTGCTGTAAAGAAACCCAGCCTAAAACCCCAAACAGCAAGCAATGCAGGTGTAGAAGCACAGTGGCTAGAAAAAACTCCCTAGAAAGGCCAAAACCTAGGAAGAAACTTAGAGAGGAACCAGGCTGAGGGGTGGCCAGTCCTCTTCTGGCTGGAATGGAATACCCATTTGCGAACAAGCTTTAACTTCCTGCCTGATGTGTTGAGATGCCGTCTAGTTTGTGAAGTACACCAATCCCTCCTGCAGCAAAGCACCCACACAACATGATGCTGCCACCCCAGTGCTTCACGGTTTGGATAGTGTTCTTCGGCTTGCAAGCCTCCCCTTTTTTCCTCCAAACATAACGATGGTCATCATGGCCAAACAATTATTTTATTGTTTCATCAGACCAGAGGACATTTCTCCAAAAAGTACAATCTTTGTCCCCATGTGCAGTTACAAACCGTAGTCTGGTTTTTTTTATGGCGGATTTGGAGCAGTGGCTTCTTCCTTGCTGAGCAGCCTTTGAATTTATGTAGGACATGTTTTAGTGTGGACATAGATACTTTTGTACATGTTTCCTCCAGCATCTTCACAAGGTACTTTGCTGTTGTTCTGGGATTGATTTGAACTTTTTGCAACAAAGTACGTTCATCTCTAGGAGACAGAACGTATCTCCTTCCTGAGCGATGTAATGGCTGCGAGGTCCTGTGATATTTGTACTTGCGTACTATTGTTTGTACAGATGAACATGTTGCCTTCAGGTGTTTGGAAATTGCTCCCAAGGATGAACCAGACTATTGGAGATCTCCAATATTTTTCTGAGGTCTTGGCTGATTTCTTTTGATTATCCCATGATGTCAAGCACAGAGCCACTGAGTTTGAAAATAGGCCTTGAAATACATCCACAGGTACACCTCGAATTGACTCAGATTATGTCAATTAGCCTATCAGAAGATTCTAAATCCATGACATAATATTTTGGATTTTTCCAAGCTGTTTAAAGACACAGTCAACTTAGTGTATGTAAACCTCTGACCCACTGGAATTGTGATACAGTTAATGATTAGTGAAATAATCTGTCTGTAAACAATTGTTGTAAAAGTTACTTGTGTCATGCACAAAGTAGATGTCCTAACCGACTTGCCAAAACTGTAGTTTGTTAACAAGAAATTTGTGGAGTGGTTGAAAAACTAGTTTTAGTCACTCCAACCTATGTGTATGTAAACTTCTGACTGTATGTAAGAATGCTGTTCATTGACTATAGCTCAGCATTCAACACCATAGTACCCTCCAAGCTCATCATTAAGCTTGAGACCCTGGGTCTGAACCCCGCCCTATGCGACTGGGTTCTGGTCTTCCTGATGGGCCGCCCCCAGGTGGTGAAGCTAGGAAAACACCTCCACTTCTGACACTCAACACAGGACCCACAAGGATGTGTGCTCAGCCCCCTCCTGTACTCCCTGTTTACCCATCACTGTGTGGCCTCGCACGCCTCCAAGTCAATCATCAAGTTTGCAGACAACACAACAGTAGTAGACCTGATTGCCAAAAATGATGAGACAGTCAACAGGGAGAAGGTGATGGCCCTGGAAGTGAAGTGCCAGGAAAACAGCGCCTCTTCAACCTCGGGAGGCTGAAGAAATTTGGCTTGGCATCTTAAACCCCCACTAACCTTTACAGATGCACAATTAAGGGCATCTTGTCGGGCTGTATCACTGCCTGGTATGGCAACTGCACCACCCGCAACCGCAGGGCACTCCAGAGGGTGGTATGGTCTGCCCAACGCATCATCTGGGGCAAACTACCTACCTTCCAGGACACCTACAGCACCTGATGTCACAGGATGGCCAAAAATATCATCAAGGACAACAACCACTCAAACCTCTGCCTGTTCACCCCACTGTCATCCAGAAGGTGAGGTCAGTACATGTTCATCAAAGCTGGGACCGAGAGACTGAAAAACAGCTTCTAACATAAGTAAGAATAAGAATATTCAATTATTTTAAATAGCCATCACTAGCACATTAAAGGCTGCTGCCCTATATACATAGACTTGGAATCACTGGCTACTTTAATAATGGAACACTAGTCACTTTAATAATGTTTACATGTCTTGCATTACTCATCTCATATCTATATACTGTATTCTATCCTATTCTACTGTTTAAAAGTCTATGCTGCTCTGACATTGCCCAATATTTTTATATTCTTAATTCCATTCCTTTACTTTAGATGTGTGTGTATTATTGTGAAATTGTTAAATATCACTGTTCGATATTACTGCACTGTTAGAGCTAGAAACACAAGCATTTCGCTACACCCGCAATAACATCTGCTAAACACGTATGTGACAAATAACATTTGATTTGAGCAAATGTCAAATTGGCTTTTTATCAAATGACTGTATGACAGACCATGTATTCACCCTGCACACCCTAATTGACAAACAAACAAACCAAAAGAAAAGCAAAGTCTTCTCATGCTTTGTTGATTTCAAAAAAGCATTCAACTCAATTTGGCATGAGGGCCTGCTATATAAACTGATGGAAAGTGGTGTTGGTGGAAAAACACATGACATTATAAAATCCATGTACACAAACAACAAGTGTGCAGTTAAAAATGGCAAAAATACACACATCTCTTTCCACAGGACCGTGGGGTGAGACAGGGTCGCAGCTTAAGCCCCACCCGCTTCAACATATATATCAACGAATTGGTGAGGGATCTAGAACAATCTGCAGCACCCGGCCTCACCCTACTAGAATCTGAAGTCAAATGTCTGCTGTTTGCTGATGATCTGGTGCTTCTGTCACCAACCAAGGAGGGCCTACAGCAGTACATAGATCTTCCGCACAGATTCTGTCAGACCTGGGCCCCGACAGTAAATCTCAGTAAAACAAAAATAATGGTTTTCCAAAAAATGTCCAGTTCCCAGGACCATGAATACAAATTCCATCTAGACACTGTTGCCCTAGAGCACACAAAAAAATATACATACCTCGGCCTAAACTTCAGCGCCACAGTTGACTTCCACAAAGCTGTGAACGATCTGAGAGACAAGGCAAGAGGGGCATTCTATGCCATCAAAAGGAACATACAATTTAACATACCAGTTAGGATCTGTCTAAAAATAGTTGAACCAGTTATAGAACCCATTGACCTTCATGGTTGTGAGGTATGGGGTCCACTCACCAACCAAGAATTCACAAAATTGGATAAACACCAAATTGAGACGACACTGCATGCAAAATTCTGGAAGAATATCCTCCCACTATTTATCAAAACACAGAAAAGAGCTGCTGAATTCTGCAACCACCTAAAATGAAGCAATTCCCAAACCTTCCATAACAAAGCCTTCACCTACAGAGAAGAGCCCCCTAAGCAAGCTGGTCCTGGGGCTCTGTTCACAAACACAAATTGACCCCAAATAGCCCCAGGAAAGCAAAACAGGCCCAACAAAATCATGAGAAAACAAAATGACAATTACTTGACACTTTGGAAAGAATTTACAAAAAAACTAAGCAACTTAGAATGTTATTTGTCCCTAAACAGAGAGTATACAGTGGCAGAATACCTGACCACTGAAATTGATCCAAAATGAAGGAAATCTTTGACTATGTACAGACTCAGTGAGCATAGGCGGGGCGGCAGCGTAGCCTAGTGGTTAGAGCGTTGGACTAGGAACCGGAAGGTTGCGAGTTCCAACCCCTGAGCTGACAAGGTACAAATCTGTCGTTCTGCCCCTGAACAGGCAGTTAACCCACTGTTCCCAGGCCGTCATTGAAAATAAGAATGTGTTCTTAACTGACTTGCCTGGTTAAATAAAGGTAAAAAATATATATAAAAAAATAGCCTTGCTATTGGTAAGGCTAAGGCAGACCTGTTCACACTGCCCAAAAAACGAGGTGGAAACTGAGCTGCACTTCCTAACCTTCTGCCAAATGTATGACCATATTAGAGACACATATTTCCCCCAGATTACACAGACACACATTTGGATAAAATCCCATATCTACTGGGTGAAATACCACAGTGTGTCATCACAGCAGCAAGATTTGTGACCTGTTGCCACAAGAAAAGGGCAACCAGTCAAGAACAAACACCATTATAAATTCAACTTATATCTATGTTTATTTTCCCTTTTGTACCTTAACTATTTGAACAACACTATATATATACAACACTATATATATATACATAATTACATTTTAAATGTCTTTATTATTTTGGAACTTTTGTAAGTGTAATGTTTACTGTTGATTTTGTATTGTTTATTTCACTTTTGTTTGTTATCTATTTCACTGGCTTTGGCAATGTAAACATATATTTCCCATGCCAATAAAGCCCTTAAATTGAATTGAGTGAGAGAGAGAAATATCTAATAGTACTGTTATCTAAAGCGCTGCACTCTTTAGTCTGGGTCTACGGTTGAGTTCGTCTCATATAGCAAAGGCCTCTTTCATGTTTCCCTAATCTTGGCCTGTGTCCCAAATGGCACCCCATCCTTTATAGTACACAAAATAGTTCACTATAAAAGGGAATAGTGTGGAACAGATGGTTTTGTGCTAAACTGTCACTACACTGACAGCTGTCAATTAGTGAGAGTGGACGCCCTCAAAGAGAGACGTGTGAAAATGAGGTGAGTAAAACACCAGAGACATTTCAGCATTCTGTATACAATCTGGCCCTTCTTTGGACTCTGTGTTAACAACCCTCCAGACGAGCTTCCATGGCCTCCAATTGCTCTTAAATACAAGTAAAACTAAATGCATGCTCTTCAACCGATCGCTGCCTGCGCCCGCCCGCCCGTCCAACATCACTTCTCTGGACGGTTCTGACTTAGAATATGTGGACAACTACAAATACCTAGGTGTCTGGTTAGACTGTAAACTCTCCTTCCAGACTCACATCAAACATCTCCAATCCAAAGTTAAATCTAGAATTGGCTTCCTATTTCACAACAAAGCCTCCACTCATGCTGCCAAACATACCATTGTAAAACTGACCATCCTACCGATCCTCGACTTCGGCGATGTCATTTACAAAATAGCCTCCAATACCCTACTCAATAAATTGGATGCAGTCTATCACAGTGCCATCCGTTTTGTCACCAAAGCCCCATATTCTACCCACCACTGCGACCTGTACGCTCTCGTAGGCCTGCCCTCACTTCATACTCGTCGCCAAACCCACTGGCTCCAGGTCATCTACAAGACCCTGCTAAGTAAAGTCCCCCCTTATCTCAACTCGCTGGTCACCATAGCAGCACCCACCTGTAGCACGCGCTCCAGCAGGTATATCTCTCTGGTCACCCCCAAAACCAATTCTTACTTTGGCTGCCTCTCCTTCCAGTTCTCTGCTGCCAATGACTGGAATTAATTGGAAAAATCTCTGAAACTGGAAACACTTATCCCACTCACTAGCTTTAATCACCAGCTGTCAGAGCAGCTCACAGATTACTGCACCTGTACATAGCCCATCTATAATTTAGTCCAAACAACTAGCTCTCCCCCTACTATATTTATTTATTTTTGCTCCTTTGCACCCCCTTTATTTCTATCTCTACTTTGCACATTATTCCATTGCAAATCTACCATTCCAGTGTTTTACTTGCTATATTGTATTTACTTTGCCTTTTTTGCCTTTACCTCCCTTATCTCACCTAATTTGCTCACATTGTATATAAACTTATTTTTCTACTGTATTATTGACTGTATGTTTGTTTTGATTCCATGTGTAACTCTGTGTTGTTGTACCTGTCGAACTGCTTTGCTTTATCTTGGCCAGGTCGCAATTATAAACTAGAACTTGTTCTCAGCTTGCCTACCTGATTAAATAAATAAAGGTAAAATAAAATAAATAAATATATGCCTGCACTGAGATTAAAAAGCCATAAAAGTGATTCAGGAGAACAAATAGGGACATTTCTCTTTTATATCAGGACATAGAGAGCTGTCTTGTAGCTGTTGTTTATTGTTTTCTACTTCGAAGTCACAATCATTCAACCTAGATAGAGTTAGTCACAATCATTCAACCAAGACAGAGATAGTCACAATCCTAAAACGGCATTCAAACACTTGAACACACACAGGGAGAAATGGATTACGTACAGTACCAGTCAAAAGTTGACACACCTACTCATTGAAGGACTTCTCTTTATTTGGACTATTTTCTACATTGTAGAAAACAAGTGAAGACATCAAAACAATGAAATAACACATATGGAATCATGTAGTAACCAAAAAAAGTGTTAAACAATCAAAATATATTTTATATTTCAGATTCTTCAAAGTAGCCACCCTTTGCCTTGACAGCTTTGCACACGCTTGGCATTCTCTCAACCAGGAACAGGTGTGCCTTGTTGAAAGTTCATTCATAGAATTTCTTTCCTTCTTAATGCGTTTGAGCCAATCAGTTGTGTTGTGACAAGGCAGGGGTGGTATACAGAAGATAGCCCTATTTGGTAAAATACCAAGTCCATATTATGGCAAGAACAGCTCAAATAAGCAAAGAGAAGTTACAGTCCATCATTATTTTAAGACATCAAGGTCAGTCAATACGAAAAATGTCAAGAACTTTCAAAGTTTCTTCAAGTGCAGTCACAAAAACCATCAAGTCCTATGATGAAACTGGCTCTCATGAGGACCGCCACAGGAATGGAAGACCCAGAGTAACCTCTGCTGCAGAGGATAAGTTCATTAGAGTTATCAGCCTCTGAAATTGCAGCAAAAATACATGTTAAAGTAACAGACACATCTCAACATCAACTGTTCAGAGGAGACTGCGTGAATCAGGCCTTCATGGTCGAATTGCTGCATAGAAACTATTAAGAAAGGACACCAATAAGAAGAAGAGACTTGCTTGGGCCAAGAAACACAAGCAATGGACATTAGACTAGTGAAAATCTGTCATTTGGTCTGATGAGTCCAAATGTTAGATCTTTGGTTCCAACTGGCGTGTCTTTGTGAGACGCAGAATAGGTGAACGGATGATCTCTGCATGTGTGGTTCCCACCTACAAGCATGTAGGAGGAGGTGTGGGGCTGCTTTGATGGTGACACTGTCAGTGATTCATTTAGAATTCAAGGCACACTTAACCAGCATGGCTACCGCAGCATTCTGCAGCGATACGCCATCCCATCTAGTTTGTGCTTTGTGGGACTATCATTTGTTTTTCAACAGGACAATGGCCCAACACACCTCCTGGCTGTGAAGGGGCTATTTGACCAAGAAGGAGAGTGATGGAGTGCTGCATCAGATTGCCTGACCTCCACAATCACCCGACCTCAACCCAATTGAGATGGTTTGGGATGAGTTGGACCGCAGAGTGAAGGAAAAGAAGCCAACAAGTGCTCAGCATATGTGGGAACTCCTTCAAGACTGTTGGAAAAGCAATCAAGGTGAAGCTGGTTGAGAAAGAGCCAAGAGTGTTAAAAGCTGTCATCAAGGCAAAGATTGGCTACTCTGAAGAATCTCAAATCTCAAATATATTTTGATTTGTTCAACACTTTTTTGGATACTACATGATCCCATATGTGTTATTTCATAGTTTTTATACCTACACTATTATTCTACAATGTAGAAAATAGTAAAGAAAAAAACTTGAATGAGTAGGTGTCCAAACATTTGACTGGTACTGTGTGATGTTGACATGACACGAACATGAACCTGACAATCTAGCTAGAGACATTTGAAACGTTTGCAGTCTACCAGTACACATGTTCTCTTTCCATTTCTCTCCATTGAGAAGAAGGTTGAGATGTAGTAGAAAGGAAAGTTAAGCAAGTCTTGTGTGAATTCCCCAAATCCTTTTATTGTAGCTATAATGAATCAGAACCTGCATGACTGTTTCTGTTGAATGTATTTTGAATTACCTTAAAACTGGTGGCAAAGGAGACAAAAGGGAATAGCCACAGACTCAGTCCTCATCTTGAAAATCCCATTCCATGGCTCTGGTCCACAGTCAAAGACAAAGACAAACAACTCTGTAAGTCCTGCCAGCTCCAGACTCTTCACATTCATTGCAGGTGTGAGAAAAAGTGGAAAGATGCTGAAAATCAAATGTTGTTGTTCGTAGTATCCCCAATGCTGTATGTGTGTGCATGTGTATGTGCGTGTGTTTGTGCGTGTGTTTGCGGGTGTGTTTGCGTGTGTGCGAGAGTGGTGGGCGTTTGCACATAGGGATGCAGGGAGGTATTCATTGCCTTTCCATGCCTACACACACACCATCTCCCCTAGGCCTCCGTCAACTAACCACACACGCACGCGCACGCTCTCTCTCTCTTTCTGTCTGAGGCTGATAACAACACATCCAGTCTGCCTGAGTGAGACCCATATCTCCATCCCACATCCATCCTTCCTTTCTGGATAATTGTCAAAGTCACATAGGGTACAATCAAAATGGCACCCTAATGCCTATATACAGATGTCAGATCTTAATTTGATCATACTTTTTTTTGCTGAGAATTTTCCTGCAACCCAAGAAATGCAGTTGAGCTTCGTGATTCACTGAAAGCCCACACTAAGACATGATTATACTAACAGTATTGCACTTTTCATGTAGCCTACTTTTGGTCAGTAATAACCACCGATCAAGCAACATTCTGGTCTAAACGTTCAAATCGTGTTGCTGCTTTGGGTGTCACTTTAGACTCAGCCACAGCCTTATCTCTGACCTCACTGTGACTCCTCTTGCTTCAGACCGTTCCATATCATCTGGAGGATTGTTGTGAACACATCATTCGTTCCTCTCAGTCAGCTCAGCTCCAGTCTGAAGATCAGATCAATATGATCATTCATTATTGTCATTGGAGGGTTTGTGATCTGAAGCTCTTTCTCGTCCAACCATTTTGCATAAGATCATGCTACTGAAGATATTCCTCACCAGAGCCTGAATCAGTCATGGTAATCGGGTTAGACTGGTGCTGCGTCTGTGGTTGAAATGGCATCCTATTCCCTCCTACAGTGCACCATAGCCTAGTCAAAAGTAGTGCAGCATACATAGGGGAAAGGTTAGCATTTTGGACGCAGACAGTCTAACCTGATTACCAAGACATATTATGGTCTGGTGATGAATATCTTAAGTAGCATGATCTTATGTAAAATGGTTGGATGAGAAAGAGCAGAAGAATAATGGAGGACGAATAATGCATCCTTTCTCAAAATTCACTGGTTTTCCAGAAAACCTGGTCAGAAGATTCAGGATATCCTGATTATTCCCTCCTGATTATAGGGTTCTTACAACTAGGATTCATGGAAAACCTGGGATTTTTTGTTTTATTACCATAGTTTTCCAACCCTAGTACCTGTTAAAAACCTGTATCCTTTCCTACTTTTTTTCCCTAACATTATCATTATATGAAGTCCAGAGTTAAGATAGCCTTTAGGGAAAGTTTTACGAGCTTTAAACATTTGATGATTTATTTTACGATGAATATGAGGCAAATAACCTTCAACCTTAAGATAAACTACATCCTTCTGTGGAATGGTTTTAGCATTCAGGGAGCCTACTACAGAAAAGCCTATTGTACCTGATAACAAAAGTATGCGAGGGAAACTATAACCTTGGGAGCACAGCTCTCGGAACAAAAAAAATGCCTAATGGAGCATGGCTGCGTCCCAAACGGGACCCTATTCCCTATATAGTGCACTACAATGCTCTGATCGTATAAAAAAGTGAAACACTGAGGCTGGTTTGGTCTCTGCATAATTTATTTTTCCTTTAGGGCCGACATACAGTCAGCCTCTAGAATTAACAGAGGGATAAAATACATGTGCTTTCTCATTATTGAATTGAGCATGATAACACAGTGACGCTGTACGCTATAGGTCAAATGTCCAAATGGCTGCCTCTTTTGCAAGGGAAAAACAATATGGTTTTTGTGCATTCATTTGCCACACAAGCCAATTAGCCAATGATGGACATTCTAGGTCTTCTTCCATATAATCAAATATTCTCAGAATCTATGGAATGTTGATAGATTCTATAGCCGGTGGCATGTCCCCATTGGTTCTTTAGCCATGTGAAATGGTGAGCTATAAGGCTATATCCAGCCCATGGGAGTTGTTGAACCCCTTTGTATTCCTCATATGAATAATTATCTTTCTCCTTGTTTTGATCTTTCATCCTTAAAGCTACAAATGTCACTTTTTGGGGGACTGACCAAATTCACATAGAAATGTGAGTTATAAATCTTTCATTCTCATTGAAGGCAAGTCTAAGAAGTGGTAGATCTCTTCTATGTGCTCTATTTCTATGCTTCCCGTTCTTAACTTTTGTTTTTGTCATTTACTTTCAGTTTTGTATGCCAGCTCTGAACATCTGAAAATACAATATTTCTGGTTATGGAAAATATATTTCACAGTGGTTTAGATGGTACAATGATTCCCTACACAATGACTGCTTGTGTTGCTACATAAACTGAAATTGGGTGAACTCTAAGGGTAATCAATATGAGGCTGGTAGAAAGAAACCTTAATTAACCATAAACACTTCAGATGCTTCAGTGAAGCGAATGCTCTGCATCTCCGAGAGCAGTGTTGTTTCTACCCTTGTCTCCATGGTAACGGCAGTGAATGATGTTGCTTGCTGGATCTGCAGAGGATGCAAACAGAGTAGGAACTTTAATTTTCTGACAGCGAATGGCTCGATGCAATGGCACTAGCACGCTAGAGCTCACTGACAGAGGCCTTCGGGCCATCTTTGTGACGCATTCATATTGAAGGCGTCTAATTGGAAATGCCTTTACGATTTGATTTTGTGATTTCCTGTTATTGAAACAGACTTCGGAAGCACTTTAAAATGTATTATTTTAAAGAGGCAATGATTTCTGTGACATTAGAAATGCCAGTAGATAGTGTTGTGTGGTGGAAATGATCCAATCGTTATGTCAAAAAAATTATGAATATAATAATACATTCATCAATCTGACAATATTATGTGAATAAATGCAACAAACCCTGTACGTCTCTGGAGGAATCTAGTCAAGGTAGCAAGCCTTACATCACCTTTCAGTATGACTACAATGAACGTGTCTAACTTGCACAGCAATTAAGAGATTAGATACAAATAGCTAATCCTGGTGACCAGCGTTCTATTATTCATTTACTGAGGCAAGCACTATACTGAGTAGTGTAATTAACAATTACCAATAGACCTACTAAATTATAAGCTTATAAGTCACTCTGTCAAATGAGGAATGCATTTACCCAATGCAACTAATATAATTGATTAGTCGTGAAATAATTAACACCCAAACAATTACAGTATACATGAGATACATGATAGAACAACACAGAGACTGTCACCAATAGGCTACCACTTAACATGGTTACACGTGTCTTCAATTCAGAATAATCTAAGAGAAAAAACTGTGTGGTAACAAGTTCTCAAAGTATGAGCAAATTCACTGTCCTTTTAACCAAATTCAAACAGAATCCTACCCCCAACCTAGTATTTCTTTGCATTTTGCTAGTAAAAAGAAAAGACTGGAAAACACACCCCGATTCTAACTAATAAAACGATAGGAGCACACCCCTGTGTCGCTCCCCTTTGAACTTTCCGCCATGAGTCGAACAAAATAACACATTATCCCTGCAACAATAAATCCAGAGCACTTACAGTACAATAAAACATACAAATGTGTGGCTCTTTATGACCTCTGGAAATAATCCAAACATGATCATTTATTTCACAGAGTAACATTCATTTAGTTGATTCAAGTCTCAGTCTTCACACCTCTCCTGGCATCAGTGACCCCAGGATTCTGAAGGAACATCTCTTCCTCGACATTGC
This sequence comes from Oncorhynchus tshawytscha, assembly GCF_018296145.1. Taxonomy (NCBI): domain Eukaryota; kingdom Metazoa; phylum Chordata; class Actinopteri; order Salmoniformes; family Salmonidae; genus Oncorhynchus; species Oncorhynchus tshawytscha. The sequence continues at coordinate 27,453,951 of NC_056441.1, forward strand.
CACAGAGAAGGTGTGTTTTTATTTAACCTTTATTTAACCAGAAAGGGCCCATTGAGATTTAAAATCTCTTTTTCAAGAGCGTTATGTCCATTGTTAGGAGACCAAGGTGCAGCGTGGTAGGCGTACATTATACTTTTATTTTAAATGACACCAAAAAACAACAAAATACAAAATTAACCTAAAGCTATATGCAGTGCAGAAAGCAACTACACACAAACAAGATCACACAACTGGAGGTGGGAAAAAGGGCTGACTAAGTATGATCCCCAATCAGAGACAACGATAGACAGCTGCCTCTGATTGGGAACCGTACCCGGCCAACAAAGAAATAGACTAACTAGAATGCCCACCCAAATCACACCCTGACCTAACCAAATAGAGAAATAAAAAGGCTCTCTAAGGTCAGAACGTGACACTGGCCAAGATAGGCAGCACCAAGTCATTACAAAAATGACAGACAAACAACATGAAAAACTACAAGTAATCTAGTAAAATCCATAGAATTCACAAGAGTATAACAAAATCAAAAACAGCAAATTAAAAACGTTGACAGGTCAGGGAATCAGTCTCAAGATCATTCATCAGTGATTTAAAAATACCAATCGGGAGAAGTTCTTCCAGTTTAAAAGTATTTTGTAAGGCGTTCCAAGACGATGGCGCAAAGTACATAAAAGCCCTTTTACCAAATTCAGTTCGGACATTTGGAACAGTTAGCAGGATAAAGTCCAGCGAACGAAGAGAGTACCCACCACATTTCTGAACAATAAAAATGCCCAAATAAAAAGGTAGTAAACCCAAAATGTCTTTGTAAATTAAAGTATACCAGTGACTGAGCCTACTAGTGACTAGAGAAGGCCAGCCAACCCTGGTATACAAAGTGCAGTGGTGCGTAAGGGTTTTGCAGTTTAAAATAAATCTCAAAGTGCCATGGTAAAGGGTGCCAATTGATCTCAAACACTGAGCGGAAGCATTCATATATAAAATATCCCCATAGTCTAGTAAAGGCATAAATGTAGCTGATATACTAGCCTCCTTCTGGCTTCAAAAGAAAAACAGGCCTTATTCCTAAAATAAAATCCCAATTTCAGCTTAATTTTTTTTGTAAATTGTTGAATATGCAATTTAAAAGAGAGGCCGTCATCAATTAAAATTCAAGATATTTAAATGAGGTTACAACCTCAATCTCCTTGCCCTGACAGGTAGTAATAGGTGAAAGGTTCAGGGGTTTATTTCTTGCTTTAGAAAACACAGTTAATTTAGTTTGAGTCAGTAAAAAAGTTGTGTTTGACCCCTGTGATAGCCCACAATGGTCTTCCATCCAAACAATTATATATATCGTGATTGAGTTGTCACGCTGTGCTCCCACACCAGCCAATCGAGAGTATCACTTTCTCTCATTCTTCCACTACAATAGTTTCTCAGATGTTGTTTACATTTTTGAAGATGAAGAAAACTTACATTAAGCTTGCTTGCATTAAAGCCACAACGCTTTTTAATGCTGTTTTGAAATCATCACTGGTATGTCTAATAAATGACTGTGTATTTACTTCTGGTCGTACAAGCATATTGTTCTGCCATACTGGTTGTTGCTACTTGGCTGCCTGCCAAACTTTTTTGCTTTTTAATCTCAACTATTTCATCAAATTCTGTATTTGACAAGTATACCAAGGTCTTAGTTTTGTCCTCACACAACTTTTTTTATTCAACTTTTTCAACCCAGATGCTTTACCTGGACAAAGACCTGCAGAACCTCCTCCGTCCCCCCAAAAAGATAGCTAAGTAACATTATGCCTTCTCAATGCAGTTGCTCTACTCTTAATATATAGGATAACTATCTCCTTACGGTGAGAATAGCCTAGTTGCAGGCTCAGCTTCTCAGACACAATCGTTAGACAAGGGAATTTTAAATGTAGGAAAGGATGATACAGCGTCTGTGCCAACAGTAAATAAATGTAGAAGCTTTAATCGCCCTGCCCAGTCCACGCAGCCGGACAATTTTATCATGACTTCTGAAAGATATACTTTCGCTCAATCGGTGTCGCTCATTAAACCGATAGAAACTTCTAACCAGTTTTTCCCCACGAAGCAACAAGTCAGAGACAGAACTTTAGCCTTCTCTGGTCTCTCCTCCTCCGGTTACGGGGACTGAGCTGCTGAAGCCTCCCACCATTAGCTCTGACAAAATTAAAACCCTAGTCATTGGCGACTCCATTCCCCGCAATGTTAGACTTAAAAATAATCCTCCAGCGATTAAAGGCTACCGACGTAAAGGCTAACCTGAAGATGGTGCTGGCTCAGTGTCACAACTTTGGAAATGAGAAGACCAAGGCGCAGCGTGAATTGAGTTCCACATCTTTAATTACAAAGTGAAACTAGAAACAAAATAACAAACCTTACAAAGACCGTGACGATGTAGTGCTCAAACACACGAACACAAACAATATCCCACAAATGCAGGTGGGGAAAAAGCCTACCTAAATATCATCCCCAATTAGAGGCAACGATTACCAGCTGCCTCTAATTGGGAACCACACAAACCACCAACCTAGAAATCTATAAACTAGATACCCCCCCAGTCACCCAGTCACGCTCTGACCTAAACACCATAGAGAACCGAGGGCTCTCGATGGTCAGGGCATGCCGGACTGGGGAGGCGCACTGGAGGCCTAGTGCAGGGAGAAGGCACTGGTGGCACGCACTTCAGGGAGAATGCGTGAAGCTGACACAAGACGTACCGGACTGGGAAGGCGCACTGGAGGCCAGATGCGTGAAACCGGTGCAGATGGCACCGGACTGGTGTCATGCTCTTACGCACGCCTGTACGGCAGCATTCTCATCGTACCACCTCTGTCCGGAATCTTTCATCAAATTTCTCCTCCGAGTCACAAACAGGCTCTGACAGTCTCCGCTGTTCTACTGCCAGCTCCTTGTGCCCCCTCCAAAAAATAATCTAGGGGTTTATTTGGCAGCGGACTCACGACACCCTCCTCATGGCGAGTGTGAGGAACCGGCACAGGACGTACCGGGCTAAGGAGGCGCACTGGAGATCTGGTGCGTGGAGCCATCACATATGGCACCGGACTGATGACCCGCTCTTCAGCACGCTTGCGCTGCCGCATACTCCTAATCAACTCTATTCTCCGGTATCCTTCCTCACACTGTTCCATCAACTCCTATGAGGGCTCTGGCACTCTCCTTGGGTCGACTGACCACTTCTCTATCGCCTGCTCCATGTGCTCTGATTCTTCCCACGGCTCAGCCGGCCACCCCTTGTGCACCCTAAAATTATTGGGGTTGTCCTTGGGCTTTCTGTGGACGCGAACCCTGACGTCGTCACTGTCCTCCATTATTAACTTCCGTCTGTCACCAAGGAAGGGTCTCGCATCCACCCATCACTTCTTCCCATGTCCAAAACTCCTTTACCTCGTGGATACGCTGCTCGGTCCTCTTTTGGTGGGATATTCTGTCACGATTTTGGAAATGAGCGGACCAAAGCGCAGCGTGAATTGAGTTCCACATCTTTAATTACAAAGTGCCTGAGCCGTTGAATTGAGACTCCACTTTGTCTCTATACTGACGCTTAGCTTGTTTGATTGCCTTGCAGAGGGAATAGCCTCTTTGTATTCGGTCATGTTTCCGGTAGCCTTGCCCTGATTAAAAGCAGTAGTTTGCACTTTCAGTTTTGCTGCCATCAATCCACGGTTTCTGGTTGGGGAATGTTTCAATATACGCTGTGGGTACAACATCACCGATGCACTTGCTAATTTACTCGCTCACTGGGTCAGCGTATTCGTCAATTTTGTTATTCTACGTTATGCGGAACAGTCCATGTGATCGAAGCAATCTTGAAGCCTGGAATCCAATTGGTCGGACCAGCGTTGAACAGACCTGAGCACAGGGCTTCCTGTTTTGGTTTCTGTCTATAGGCTGGGAGCAACAAAATGGAGTCGTGGTCAGGTTTTCCGAAGGGAGGGCGGGGGAGGGCCTTATATACGTCGCGGAAGTTAGAATTACAGTGATCTAGGGTTTTGCCAGCCCTGGTAGCACAATAGATATGCTGATAGAATTTGGGGAGCCTTGTTTTCAGATTAGCCTTGTTAAAATCCCCAGCTACAATAAATGCAGACTCGTGTTTAATTGTGAGGAATTCTAAGTCAGGTGAACAAAAGGACTTGAGTTCCTGTATGTTGTTATGATCACACCACGTTTCGTTAATCATAAGGCATACACACCAGCCCTTCTTCTTACCAGAGAGATGCTTGTTTCTGTCGGCGCGATGCGTGAAGAAACCAGGTGGCTGTACCGACTCAGATAGCGTGTCTCGAGTGAGCCATGTTTCCGTGAAACAAATGAAGTTACAGTCTCTTATGTCTCTCTGGAAGGCAACTCTTGCTCAGATTTCGTCTACCTTGTTGTCAAGAGACGGGACATTGGCGAGTTGTATGCTCGGGAGCGGTGCGCGATGTGCCCGTCTACGGAGCCTGACCAGAAGACCGCTCCGTCTGCCCCTTCTACAGCGTCGTTGTTTTGGGTCACCGGCAGGGATCCGATCCATTGTTCTGGGTGGTAGGCCAAACAGAGGATCTGCTTCGGGAAAGTCGTATTCCTGGTCGTAATGTTGGTGAGTTGACGTTGCTCTTATATCCAATAGTTCCTCCCGACTGTATGTAATAAAACCTAAGATTTTCTTGGGTAGCATTGTAAGAAATAACACACAAAAAAACAAAATACTGCATAGTTTCCTAGGAACGCGAAGCGAGGCGGCCATCTCTGTCGGCGCCGGAAGTCACATACACTACAATGGCAAAATAATTCTGCTTTGAAAGTTACTAATCTTGAAACTTCACTTTTGAGGAAATGGCCTTTACAAATGTTGTGGTACGCCTACTTGAGAGCACTTCTTTGTCTAACACCCATTCAGCATCGTTCAGCTCTTAAGCTTTATCCCCGCCCATCTCCTTAAGGGTTGATCTGAGCATTCTGTCTCATCCTGGCAGAGCTGGTTAGACTGTTTGTATGTTATCCAGAGCATTGGTGACTGCATCTGTGCTGCTGGCAACAATTTATGCTTTTTTTCCAATGTTTACTGACACCGGCCATTTTTTATTTTTTTTAACCTTTATTTAACTAGGCAAGTCAGTTAAGAACAAATTCTTATTTTCAGTGATGGCCTAGGAACAGTGGGTTAACTGCCTTGTTCAGGGGCAGAATGACAGATGTTTACCTTATCAGCTCGGGGATTCGATCTTGCAACCTTTCGGTTACTAGTCCAACGCTCTAACCACTAGGCTACCTGCCGCCACAATTCAACGGGTGTTGAGAGTTTGTACATTTGTCAGTTATTCTCTGGCACACTCAGACTAGAGTGCTCTGAAATCAGAGTAGATAAGCCAAAGTAAATTTACCAGGTACGTCTACCAACAGCTCGCAGTGACTTGAAATGAAAACGAGTTTATGACAAAATTAGAAATGTGTAATATCTGAAAACGTAGTTAGCTAGACATTGAATGACACTTCTCCCTCTGTCACGGATGCCATGATTGCCCTTAGTTTGAAGATGTAATCCAGAGACAGGTATTTTCTCCATCTCCTTAGCTTTCATACACTAAGCCTGGCCTGCTGAGGAGTGACAGACTCCATCCTAGCTGGAGGGGTGCTCTCATCTTATCTACGAACACAGACAGGGCTCTAACTCCTCTAGCTCTACAATGAGATAGGTTGCAGGCCAGGCAGCAGGCGGTTAGCCAGCCTGCCAGATTAGTGGAGTTTGCCACCAGCACAGTCAGTGTACTCAGCTCAGCTTTCCCATTGAGACCGTGTCTGTGCCTCAATCTAGGTCAGGCAAAACTAAACATGGCGGTGTTCGCCTTAACAATCTCACTGAATAAAGCCTCATCTAATCCTGTCATTATTGACAGAGATTGTGATAATACCTCTCATCTCAAAATAGGACTACATAATGTTAGATCCCTCAATTCCACTCACTAGTCAATGATCTAATCACTGATCATAACCTTGATGTGATTGACCGCCCAAGCCTGATGAATTTACTGTGTTAAATGAGGCCTCTCCTCCTTGTTACACTAGTGACCATATCCCCTGCGAATCCCACAAAATTTACGACAGCAAATTTCAATGTACAAAAAAAGACTGCGTTTTTGTATTTTGAGCTTCTAGTCATGAAATCTATGCAACTTACTCAATCACTTTTTATAGCTACTGTTTACAGGCCTCCTGGGCTGTATACAGCGTTCTTCACTGAGAACCCTGAATTCCTATCGGACCATGGCAGATAATATTCACATTTTTGGTGTCGGCGATATTTGGTGTCGGCGATACTCTCTGGCTACCCGATAAAGCACTAAATAAACTTCAGTTAGTGCTAAAATCTTGACTAGAAACAAAACATTTTGATCATATTACTCCAGTGCTAGCCTCTTTACACTGCCTTCCTGTGAAGTCTAGGGCTGATTTAACAGTTTTACTGCTAACCTACAAAGCATTACATGGACTTGTTACTACTTATCTCTCTGATTTAGTTCTGCCATACATACCTACACGTATGCAACAGTCACAAGATGCAGGCCTCCTTCTTGACCCTAGAATGTCTTAGCAAACAGCTGGAGGCAGGGATTTCTCCTATAGAGCTCCATTTCTTTGGAATGGTCTGCCTATCCATGTGAGAGACGCAGACTCAGTCTCAACCTTTAATAAGTCTTTACTGAAGACTCATCTCTTCAGTAGGTCCAATGATTGAGTGTAGTCAGTCCCAGGGGTGTGAAGGTGAACGGCAAGGCACTGGAGTGACAAACCAACCTTGCTGTATCTCCCTGACCGGCTCCCCTCTCTCCATTGTAATTCTCTGCCTCTGACCCTATTACGGGGCTGAGTCACTGACTTCCTAATGTTCTTCAATGCCGTCCCTAGGAGTGGTGCGTCACGTCGTGCCAGGTTTTTTAAAGCTATACTCGACTTGAGTGGGATGAGTCATTGACGTGACCTTCTTGTATGGTTTTGCTCCCACTCGTGCATTGGAGGAGAACTTCGTGGGCTATACCCTGCCTTGTTTCAGGGTAGTAAGTTAGTTAGTGGTTTTGATATCCCTCTAGTAGTGTAGGAGTGTGCTTTGACAAAGTGGGTGGTGTTATATCCTGCCTGGTTGGCCCTGTCCAGGGATATTGTCGGACAGGGCCACAGTGTTCCCCTCCTGTCTCAGCCTCCAGTATCTATTCTGCAATAGTCTATCTGCCAGGGGGCTAGGCTCAGTCTGTCCTATCTGGTCAAATTCTCCTGTTTTATTTGGTGTCCTGTGTGAACTTAAGTATGCTGTCTCTAATTCTCCCATCTCTCCCTCTCTCTCGAAGGACCTGAGCCCTGGGACCTTGCCTCAGGACTACCTGACTTGGTAACTTGTTGCTGACCCCAGTCCACCTGGTCGTGCTGCTGATACAGTTTCTGCAGTTTTGCCTGCGGCTATGGAAACCTGACCTGTTCAACGGACGTGTTACCTTGTCTCGAATCTGCTGTTTTCGACCCTATATCTCTCTCTCTTTCTCCCTCCCTCTCTATCTCTCTCTCTCTCTACCGCACCTGCTGTCTCGACCTCTGAATGCTTGGTTACAAAAGCCAACTGACATTTACTCCTGAGGTGTTGAGGTGCTGACCTGTTGCACCCTCTACAACCACTGTGATTAATATTTTTTACCTTGCTGGTCATCTGTGAAAATTTGAACATCTTGAAGAACAATCTGGCCTTAATGGCCATGTGCTTTTTAAATCTTCACCGGCACAGCCAGAAGAGGACTGGCCACCCCTCGGAGCCTATGTTTCTGCCTTTCTAGGGAGTTTTTCCTAGCCAACGTGCTTCTACATCTACATTGCTTGCTGTTTGGAGTTTTAGGCTGGGTTTCTGTATAAACACTTTGTGACATCTTATAAATAGATGTGATTTGAAATTTCAATATATTTACATACACAGCTCTGATTGGCGAACAGGATTGTCTACACTCTAGCCTACCCCTTCAAAGTGGGAAGATACATTTGCAAATAAAAGATGACTGGTCAGAATAATTGTTCAGAATAATCAGATCAGGTTGTGATGTCATGCGGTGGGCCACAAACTCCATCCCACCTGAACAGGGCTTAAAAAAAAGCTCTTACAATAAAAGGGCATTTTTTCATAAAGTGTTTCAACCTCACAGAGTGGAAATATGTATATATATATAAAGGAAAATAATTTTGACTTCACTGCCAATTTAAGTGAATTCCATAGACTTATTGGTTCATAATGAATTATGTAGGGAAGGTCTTTGGGTCACACTTGATTTGGATAGTCCAGATGCTCTGCTACCAACATACTACCAACAAATGTTCTGTTGATAAGCAATTGCTTGCTAAAGTTAGGGTTATGGTTAGGTTTAGAATAAGGTTTAGGGTTAGGGTTAAGGTTAGGGTAAGGGTTAAGGTTAGGGTTAGAGCTAGGGTTAGGGATAGTAGATAGTTAGTTGAAATGCTACTGATAGTTGTAGAGCATCTACAGATGGACTATCCAAATAAAGTGGTCTTTTTTGGTCTTTGTTCTTCTGTTTTCGGCTTTTGACTGTTACAGTGTACTCTGAGAACAGCAACTCACAGTTTAGCTATCCATCCACAGTTCCTCAAACTAGACATAGCACACCCCTGACCCTAACCCCTTGCCTAGCTAATGCTAGCCACAAACGCTAACGCAACAAGACGTATGATACTGTACTACCGATATTCCTCCACCAGACCATTCGTAACATATCATATAAAATGGAGGAACACAAGAAAAAACATAATATAATGTGAATGGGTGTGAGGCACCATTGGCTCCACAAATCATCCCATGGTTTTTACAAATTGGGACACATAATTTGCTACCATGTTCATTTTTATTGATTTGTGTTGTTTTAATCAATAATCCGAGACAGGCTTCTTGTAAAACACCTTGGCTTGCTGTTCGTTCATCAATGCATTTTTACAATAGATGCTCATCTATCTTAAACTATAAACTATAAGGATTACTGCATGACCACTGCAAGGTTAACCATGATGGACTCAAGTATGAATACCACAAATACCTTACAGTCTCTGGCAATACATTGAATACAAGCAAACATACATCTTTTTTTTATTAATGTTACAGAAATGTTCCAATATTTTAGCGTTTTTAAAGGAGTTCCATATCGATTTATATTAATTCATGAAAAAATGAGCTACCTGCAATATCCAAAGCACGGCAGAAGAAGTGATAGAAAGAATATAGGAAACACTTTGTTTGGATGAGATAGTCAATCTGTAGGCTAAAGACAAGCTGTTGAAATGCTGCTGATTGCCTACAGATAGTTTGTTGAACATCTGCAGATGAACTCTTATATAAAGTGTGAACAGGAACGACAGATTGTGAACAAAGAAGATAGGAGATTCAACACAAAGAGTGATTCACATAAAGAGAGTACGGAAAGGTACAATGCTGCAGCTATTGACAGCGGGTTTCGAGAAAAATGATGCAGGAGTTAGCCTTAATCAAAATAACATCCATTATTCTATAGCAGACACTCAGAGGCAAGAAGGCTATAGTAGGCTATTAGCAACCGTTCCTGTTGTAGTGGCCATTTTCTAATTTGTGACATTAGCACGCTTTTTTTTCAGTGTGATGTACTGTTACCTTTATGATCCCAATGTGTATTAAAGGGTGTTAAAACCATACTTAGATGGCCATTATATTGCCATGTACAGTTCATTTACGGAAGGTGTGAACATTGTTACAGGGTAGAAAAGTACTTAAATATCTCTACCCGGTAGATTTGTGCTTGTTTGCAAAGGTAATGCATGTCAACATGTCAATATCATATCTGTAATACATAACGGTGTAGGCTGTTCACATTTTAATACACTATCTTCCTTTGTTGCTACCACGTAAATACATGATGTTAGAAATCACATATAAGGTGGGTCTCAGGAATACTGACAAAAGCGACGAGCACATAAACCAGAAATTGATTCAGCTGTAAATAATTCAGTAGTCTGTGTTCTTAGTGCTGAAGCATTTTTAGTCACTGCCATGAAATACACTGCAAATAAGACTAGGTATAAAATAGTCTCGGTCTATAATTACATTTTTACAATATTAGTCGGACTGAATCAGTTCCTTTCTTTTTTTGTTTTTAGCATTTAGGGCTAGCCTCAGCAGTAGACTATGTGATCAATTATCACTATGAAAATATCATAAAGTTATCATAAAGAAAGCATACAGAATCACATACACCAGTTGTTTCACCTATAACTGAAAAAGTTAGCGAACTTTGACCTCAGAACAGCCTCAATTTTTCTCTACAAGGTGTCAAAAGTGTTCCACAGGGATGCTGGCACATTTAGACTCCAATGCTTCCCACAGTTGTCACGTTGGCTGGATGTCCTTTGAGTGATGGAACATTCTTGATGCACACGGGAAACTGTTGAGCGTGAAAAACTCAGCAGCGTTGCAGTACTTGACACACTCAAACCGGTGCGCCTGGCACCTACCATACCTCATTCAAAGGCACTTAAATCTTTTGTCTTGCCCATTCACTTTCTGAATGGCACACATACACAATCCATGTCTCAATTGTCTCAAGGCTTAAAATCCTTCTTTAACCTGTCTCCTCCCCTTCATTTACACTGATTGAAGTGGATTTAACAAGTGGCAACAATAAGGGATCATAGCATTCACCTGGACAGTCTATGTCATGGAAAGAGCAGGCGTTCTTAATGTTTTGTATACTACAAAGTCATGTTAAGTGATTTTAGTTTTGAACTGACTTTTGTTTTGGCAGCTGTTGTATCCTTCTGACTTCAGTATGTCCACAGACATACAGATACACATCATTAGAAATATCTAACCATAGTAGTTACATGTAATCTACAGATGGAGGATCTTAATTTGAGCCAGTTGGCTACAACAGGAAAATAATCATGCAGCAATAGGAAAGGGAAATGATTATGTGGCTTATAATTCATGGTAATTCTTGTAGGAGGTGATACATTTTTCTTAAGTTAAGTTTGTAATTTCAAATAGGAAATTGCAAACTTCGGGAAGCCTTTTTCAAAACTCAAATACTGTACAAGTTTCCATTTCCTACTGTGCAGAAAAATTCACAGCAGCAATTAAGATCCTACACCTGTAAGAATGAAGTCGACATAATCAGTAATTATATTATATTTGATTTCTTAGTCTGTGCTAGCTAGTATCATTTGGCTAAATGATTCACAAAACTTTCGTCATCATTTTGTAGTTTGTCACAGTGGTTTGTGACATAGCATCATGTCCAAGGTCATTCAAAACTATAACTGCGTCTGAAATGGTACCCTAATCCGTGCATAGTGCACCACTTGGTCAAATGTAGTGCACTATATAGGGAATATGGTGCCATGTGGGGTGCAATCTATGGCAGGATTTACAGGCTGGATATTTCATCAGCATTGATTTTTTGCAAGGTTACCGGGAGAATGTATACCCTATAATCAACTCAAATTATAGCCTATGAAATACGAAGGGTGATTTTCAACTTAATGGCTATCATTGATTGATGCCCTCAAAGTATAATTGAGCGCTACGATCATCTATTTTAGGAATCTTATCATGACTTAATGCCATAGTTAAGTCTCTCTAATCTGCCATAGATTTATTTAGACAGATGACACAATGTTTCTCTCCAACTGCACAGTTTCATAGAGCCTGCGTGCCAAATTGCTCCCTATTCCCTATAGTGCACTACATTCTTATTAAAAAAAGGTTCCAAAAGGGTTCTTTGGCTGTCCCAAAAATGTAGAACCCTTTTGGGTTCCATATGTAGAACCCTCTATGGAAAGGGTTCGACGTGGTACCGAAAATGGTTATTTAAAGGGTTCTACTTTGGGGAGAGCCAAAGAACCCTTTGTAGGTTTTAGATATCACCTTTTTTTCCTAAGAGTGTACTTTTGACCAGAGCAGAATGGACCTACTGTGTGTTCAAAAGTAGTGCACTATATAGAGAATAGGATGCCTTTTCAATGCATCCTTATTTAAGCATAGTTTAATCTGCCATAGATTTTATTTGACAGATGACACAATGTTTTTCTCCAATTACACAGTAACACAGATAGTGAGTCCTATTCAAATCTCACTTTGTTCAACTATATAAATGCTCAGTGATTCTCAAGAGGTTTGTGGTTTCGGTTTCACAAGCCGCCATACTCTTCCAGTTTAAAGTTGTTGTGCTGTACACAGTGAGTGTTCTGCAGTTGTTGTTCAATTTTCACATTCATCAGAGTAGTAATGCATTCACAAAGAGTGTAGATCATGATTGGACTATGCAGCCCCAGCGTCTTCCGTCTGCTCCTCCAACCTCAATCAGTGGTCTATAACTATTTAGTTATTCCTCTCAGTGGTCCCTTCCACCTCTCTGCTCCTCTCTGCTCCAACCGATAAAACCTACCCATGAAAGTAGGATTGGAGCCGACAGCCAAGGTGTCGTTGGAAAGGAAATGCTATGGTACAGTAGATAGAACAACCCTGGATTCTCAGCTATAGGGCACAAGCAGGTACAGAGCTCTGTGGTAGATTTTAATGTAGAAATGTTCCATGTTGCGAATGTCATAAAATATAAAATATTCAATTCATATCAGGAGTGTTGTAATATTATCTCACTTTGACAACAACTGCGGTGTCGGAGCGTATTGTCAGTCAGTAGGGAATTCTCTACGCAATGTTTTTATTTACAGTATATAGTATAAAAAAATTATGTTGGCTACAGAATCACATAGCTATCAGCCCCATTTTCCCATGTTGATTCTGTGTCTCGTGCCCTAGTGCTTTGCACTAAAGAATGCTTTCATCCATCATCCAACCTGTCAAAAATAATCTGTAGTTTCTTCTTCTACATGTGAAATGTCACTGTTTTTCCTTTTGTTTTGAAGTAGATGAGAAAGTGGAAAATAATGTTCTGTTTTTCCCATGAGATCTTAATTTGACTCCATGGAAGAGTAGAGTTAAGTGTGATGCTTAGAATATGCCTCAGCAATCTTTAAAGTTCCTCATCAATGTAAGTTTACAGGTGCTTGCTTCCCAGGGAATAGAAAGAAGATCAACCAAGGCAATGCATTCGGAAAGTATTCAGACCCCTTGACTTTTCCACATTTTGTTAAAGTCTTTTTCTAAAATGTGTAAAAATATTTTTGGGGTCCTCATCAATCTACACACAATACCCCATAATGACAAAGCAAAAACAGGTTTTTTGATATTTTTGCAAATGTATTCAAATTAAAAAACAGAAAAACGTTATTTACATAAGTATTCAGACCCTTTGTACTCAGATCCTTTCCATTGATCATCAATTGAGATGTTTTTACAACTTTCCACTTTCCACTTGTGGTAAATTCAGTAGATTGGACATGATTTGGAAAGGAACACACCTGTCTGTATAAGGTCACACAGTTGACAGTGCATGTCAGAGAGTCCAAGCCATGAGGTCAAAGGAATTGTCCGTAGAGCTCCGAGACAGGATTGTGTTGAGGCAAAGATCTGGGGAAGGGCACCAAAAAATGTTTGCAGCATTGGAGGTCCCCAAGAACAGAGTGGCCTCCATCATTCTTAAATGGAATATGTTTGGAACAATCAAGACTATTCTTAGAGCTGGCTGGCCGCCCGGCCGAACTGGACAATTGTGGGAGAAGGGCCTTGGTCAGGGAGGTCAACAAGAACCCGATGGTCACTCTGGCAGAGGTCCAGACATCCTCAGTGGAGATGGGAGAACCTTCCAGAAGGACAACCATCTCTGCAGCACTCCACCAATCAGGCCTTTATGGTAGAGTGGCCAGACGGAAGCCACTCCTCAGGAAAAGGCACATGACAGCCAGCTTGGAGTTTCCAAAACACACCTAAAGAACTCTCAGACCGTGAGAAACAAGATTCTCTGGTCTGATGAAACCAAAATTGAACTCTTTGGCCTGAATGCCAAGCGTCACGTCTCGAGGAAACCTGGCAACATCCCTACGGTGAAATATGGTGGTGGCAGCATCATGCTGTCGGGATGTTTTTCAGCAGCAGGGACTGGGAGACTAGTCAGGATCAAGGGAAAGATCAACAGAGCAAAGTATAGAGATATCCTTGATGAAAACCTGCTCAAGAGGGCTCAGAACCTGACTGCGGTGAAGATTCACCTTCCATCAGGACAACGACCCTAACCACAGAGCCAAGACAACGCAGGACTGGTTTTGGGACAAGTCTCTGAATGTCCTTGAGTGGCCCAGCCAGAGTCCAGACTTAAACCCGATCAAACATCTCTGGAGAGACCTGAAAATAACTGCGCAGTGACGCTCCCCATCCAACCTAACAGAGCTTGAGAGGATCTGCAGAGAAGAAGGGGAGAAACACCCCAAATGCAGATGTGCCAAGCTTGTAGCGTCATACCCAAGAAGACTTGAGGCTGTAATTGTATACATTTTGGAATAAGGCAGTAACGTAACAAATTGTAGAAAAGGGGTCTGAATAGTTGGAGATTGCACTGTGTCTACTCATTTGGTGGTTTCCCTTACCCTGTTGCCTATATTTTAACAACATCCCCAGTCCCATATTTGTGCAGCTTGTCATCTGCACAAACAGTCACAAACAAGGACGACTAATTGATGAAACCATGTGGCATTCTTTGGACCACTGTCCTTGACAACATCCTGTGTATTCTCTCTGCAGCCAGACATCCATTTGTCACAAACCAGAAATGCGCTACTCAAAAGCTCTGGCACCGTCACAGATTGTCTCTGGATAGCGGAAAACGATTTATGGTGAAACATTGAATCTGTCTTCTTCTGAGCAACAATAAAGAACATTCCTAAATCTCACTGGGAGGAATATCAATTATGTGGTCCAAAAAAAAACCTATGGTGTGGTTTGGACCCCTCTTTACTGACAACTCAACTCAAATCAATGCTTATCCTGTCAGAACTCTGTTGTGGAGATCTGGGTGACCTCAGACTGCAAGTCGTGCTGGGCCCTCCTGGATTGAGAACCAGAACCACAAGGGATCTGGTCCATGCCTAGTCATACAGGCTTCCTTTCCTTCCCAGCTACAGTCGGAGTGCAGACGGACACGGGCTCCCTGTTGGCGTTCCGACCCCTGTTGAGGGAGTTGCGTTCCACGCGGGTCCGGCAGGGCAGGCAGAAGTCCCGGAAGCACCTCTTGAAGTTCTCGTCCAGGAAAGCGTAGAGAACAGGGTTGAGACTACTGTTCATGTAGCCCAGCGCAATGCAGAGGTGCCAACTGGCTTTCACGTAGGGGTTCCTGTTAATAATAAGCAATGATAAATGATGTATAATTCATTTTATTTTATGCCCTTTTTCCAAGTAATTTGACCTAATAAAATAAGCAAGATTAATAAAAAAGCAATACAAGCACACAGTAAAATTAACAAGAAAATAAAAGTCCACAAAACAAATTCTTACGTAGAGTTGATCTCCACCAGGGTCTTGATGATGATGAAGATGTGGATGGGTGTCCAGCAGATGATGAAGGCTGCGACGATCACGAGTACCATGCGGGTGATGCGGCGCATGTTGCGATCCTTCTCCTTAGAGCCGGAGAGCAGGCGGACGCTGCGCAGACGCAGTATCATCAGACCATAGCAGATGGTGATGACCATGACAGGGACGATGAAGGCAAAGATGAACACGCAGATCTTAGTGACCGTGTCCCAGTACCAGTCAGGGTCGGGGAACTTCAGCGTGCACATAGTCTGACCTAGGAAGAGAGGGGTGAAGGGGTGGAGAGAGGGGTGAAGAGGCGGAGAGAGGGGTGAAAGGCGGAGAGAGGGGTTTTGACCAAAGATTTAACATACTGTAAATTTGCAGGAAGAGGGACTTAATCCCCTTATTTAATGGGATTAAAAAACAGACAGTTCTAGAGAGGAGACTATAGTAGGTTTATGTTATAGAGATAATTTATATTTTGACCAAAGATTTAATATACTGTACATTTTTGCAGTAAGAGGGATTTATCCCCTTATGGGATTAAAAAACAAAAAATTTAACAGACAAATTGCCCAAAACATGTTGAGTTTCAAATGATGAAAACTCCAACATGGGTGAGGCTATACAAGAAAACCTTTTGAAAGAAGTGTAAAAAAACGTGCTAGTTTAACAATGCTGTCTCACCACTGTCTGTCGTTTTGGTCACAGCCATGACCATGATGGGCACTCCGATGGCAGAGGACAGAACCCAGATCAGAACGTTGATGATCTTACCCTTGGCAGGCGTCCTGAACTCCAGGGCTCTCACTGGGTGACACAGGAAATTACGGTTCAATTGCAATATATATTACAGTGACTGCTGGCCTTTTTTTACATTTTATGTGGTGGATTATTGGTTCTAAGCACCCTTTCATTTATTTACGCGAGAGGATAGGAGTTGATCAGGATGAATTCCAAATGGCACCCTATTCTCTATTAAGTGCACTACTTTTAACCAGAGACTCCCTAGGCTCTGGTTAAAAGTAGTGCACTATAAAGGGAATAGGGTCCCATGTGGAATGCTTCTCTCCATTTACCTGGGTGGCACACAGCGATGTAGCGGTCCACAGACATCATGGTCAGGGTGAAGATGCTGGTGAACATGTTGTAGTAGTCAATGGCGATGACCACCTTACAGAGGACCTCTCCGAACGCCCAGGTCCCCATCAGGTACTTGGCGCTCTGGAAGGGCAATGTGCTAGTGGCTAGGGCATCCGCTAGAGCCAGGTTAAAGATGTAGATGTTGGTGGATGTCTTCATCTTGGTGTATCTGTGGACAGAGGCAGATGAGTAAAGATAATTGATCTCTTGCTGTGTGTTCAGCAAAACATGCTATTCTAATTGCTTTTGGAAACATTTCTATTTCTATCTGAATGAGTGATTAGAGATTAAAGCATTAGTGAGCTACAAATTGCTCTAACCACATAATTCAGTGTATGGTTTTTGTAAAGCATTGACATGATCAGATCATGATCACTGTTTTAAGATGAACATTTTCTTGATAACATTTCCCACTATGGATCTGTATTAGATCATAACTACTTCTGATTTTCTTTGGTCTATTCCTCTAAAATAAGCCAATTTAGAATTTCCGTAACTCCCCCAAAGATACGTTTTCTTTAGCGTTTATTAATTAGACCTTTTCAAGAGCATGTGATCCTAACTGACCTAAAACAGGGATTTTTTACGAGCATTAAATGTCAGGAATTGTGAAACACTGATTTTAAATGTATTTGGCTAAGGTGTATGTAAACTTTCGACTTCAACTGTATATTCTATCTTAACTGACTTGATCTTCAAAACAGTATTCTGTTAGTCATTGCCCGTGGGTCTGTATGTAAAAGGCTGTAGAGGTACAGCCTACATTAGTGTTGTCATTTGTTTGCCTAAAAGAGTACAGTGCTTGTCGACTAGATATTTGCACTCCGCTGAACGGCTTTGTGGATAAATTAAGTCCATTTAGTCAATGGTCCAGATGTGTGTGTTCACCATAAAAGCTATTGCCTTTCAAAAGCCAAAATGACAACAAAATTAAACCAAACAACACTCAGAATGAAGTAAACAACATTTACTGGAATATGGAAATCAGCTCTGGGCGCTGGTCAGTAGTTGACAGTGACTGTAAGCTCCAAACCTAACTGTTCCCTGTTGCTCAGTAATAAATACATTGTAGCCTGTTGATTTTCCTCTCCTTGGTCGATAACATGTATAAACAGACACTTACAGCTCATACTATATAAACACTACCAGCTAATTCCCTCTGGGGACTGGGGCTATAATGGAAGTCAGCAAAGAGACCTAGAGCCAGAATTGTGATGACCATCCCATGTTTAGGCATCCCATTTGCGTATAAGACTAATGGTGGGTTAGGGGTGAGAAGGGGCAGGGCTGTCGAGTGCCTGCTGCTGAGAGCTGCTGGTCATTTGCTGTTTACTCTTCTGCTCCTACGGCTCCCACAGAAGTGTTAAACCCTACTGACTCTGCACTTGACCTGCTATTCATTTAGGTCAAAATACATCTCATCAAGACACACAGACACGCATGCCAATGTACACATAGACACACACATCGAATTACCAGACGACTGGAGGCTCTATAGTCCTCGATCTCGATCAGGGGAGGGTTGCGATTTAATCACAATTTGTTTTGGAGTTGGAATTAGATAAATGTTCTCCTTTCTGTACTGAATTCTCCCTGTAGTTAAGGAACTAATCAATATGTAGTATGGTAAGACACAGAGCTCTGAGCTCTCAGCTGGGGTGGATTTATCTTTCCTCGTGCTTCTCTTGCACACAAAAGTCTCTTCGCTGTCCTTATTCTGCCTAATGTCATGGAGAGATGAACTGAGACCATCAAAATGGCCTATTGCGTACATATCATCTCAGTTCCCCGAGACATAATAACATATTTCTATTGATCAGGTGGAGGGCGATCTATTGTATATGCATGACAGATGGCTGAAAGACGTGTCAATCATGGGATAAATCTGAATTATTATTAGCCAATGCCCGTCACGTGTTTGGGTCCTTCTCACAGGCATCTCAGCTCCAAAGTAGGCTACAAGTGAAGACAGACACACCGGAGATGCAACTGCACGTGTCCTTCTTACTGAATTCTTAGGTGCATATTGAAGATCTTAGAACTGTCTAAATTTACTTTTCGCCAGCCAACAAGATGAGTATGTCTGACGAACAGCAAAAACACTAGCCTACAGGTATGTCAATCTAAAATGCCCCATAGTACATACATTCAGTTTACCTAACCTATTGGTCAACTTGTCCTTCTGTGTGAGAAAAACATATTCCATACGTACTCTGGGACAGTTGTGGGATGCGATAGATCCCAAATGAATATAAACACTCGCATCAAAAAAACGTTTGGGCTAATGCAACAGAGAGGCTGTTTCTTCACATTATAAGAGCAGCAATACGCAAACAGCAGTAAACTATAAATCCGAGTCAGAGCCAGATTAAAACTATTGCCAGGAGGTTCTGGTGCTCAGATGCGTTCTGAGGCACAATATAGCAGGATACAGACATTTTTATTGTTCTTGATGGGAGGTTTCTTTCTCCGTCTGTTAGAACCCTTCGATTCAGCATAACTTAATCTATGAATCTGTCTGTGCTTCCTAGCTCCACTGTCAGCAGTGTCTCATATTTAGCATATTTATAAAACAACAGTGAATCAGAGGCCGTTGTTATACCCCTTGGATGGGTTTGCTATCTGCATATGTAGAATCATCATCGCCAGCCCTAAACTGGCGTGATCGGGATTATAGTCCTACACTACTCCCTCCACACACACACGCACACATACACACACACCTCCCCTTCACCACCAAGTCCCTTCTGGTGTTAACTGTCCAAACCTTGGCCTACTTCCATCTGCCTTGAGCCAATGTTACAGGAGCCATGGCTTACATATGATGCACACACACACTCTTGCACACACGCACACTGAGACGGAGATGCGACGAGAGACGCATCGAGTGGGTGGCCTCTGGGCTCTGTGGGTGGATGTTGATGAAGTGGCTAGAGAAGGAGAGAAGACGTGGGTGGGTGGTGGGGGAAGAGCCATGATGTCATATGCACGGTGTCACACAAACAGGAGCAGAAACACACCAGTACTGGCAGGATGGTAAAAGGATAAGGTGTTCTGTACAGCACTGGACGGTACAGTCGGTTCAGGGAACTGGCTTGGATATTTTTACGGGGGTTGCAGCTGCCAACCCGAAGCATTTTCTCAGCAGGTTACAGCATCAAGGCAGGATTCATCACAACGTGCTATGTTGATGACAGCTGTGCATTAATCACAGAAAATGAGGGAGAAGATGAGCTTTGATATTTGCCCACAGTGCCCACTCTGTTAATGCTATCCTTTTAACTGGTTCTGGACCTGTAGTAGTTAGCTAATGTCACAAGTTTATAGGGGTGTTTTTGTATGTCCATCCTCCCTGTTGGAAGCTTGAAAAAAAAACGTGGGATATTTGTTCCAACGTCGTATTACAGTTTTTTCCAACTGCTTACACACGTTTTCAAAACTGTCTCCTTTTTTCAAAACTCTACACACAATTCCTAAAACTGCACACACAAAATGCAAAATGCCTCACATCTCCTTTAAAATGTAACACTGCATTCAAAATGCCATAAACACATGTCAGAAAGAATGGCTAACACTGCTTTCCAATGGCAAACACTGCTTTCATAATAGTACATTTTTGGATATACCATGTAAACACTGTTGTTCTAAATCTAAAGCTCTTTGGTCTTTCATAGGCTTATATCTACATTTCAATACAATGTTCCACAGTGAAAGTAATCTGCTGAGAGGGGTAACAAGTACACTGTAAACACCAATGCAATGTAGAAACAGAAAATATTTATTAGGCCAAACATTATTGTTGTATAGAGTAGCATACAACAAAACCATAAACATATGTAAACCAAAAGTATATTCTTTAGAATTTGTAGGGGGGCAGTCACCAGTGCTAAGCTATGCTTCATCTCTTCTCCGGCCTGGGTCTGGCCACAATACTTCGTCCACATCACAAGATACGTTTTCTCTTGCCAAACATCGAGGGAAGTATCTCCTAGAATGGCATATCCAACCTTGGACAGAGGCAACCTCTATGTCCCCACACGCGCGCGTGTGTTAGATTCACTGCTGCAGGGAACAGAGGGTCATTTAAAAAATGCCAGTCAGTGGCCTTGGTTCCAGGAGAAACGGGACGGAGATGGAACGCTTCCTTCTCTTGACGCTGGTGAATATTGATTACTGCCTTATTGATCACAGCTTCACCGGACCACAGGCATCATTTTGTATGTTAGGCACGTACACCCAGAGTCATTGATCACACTCTGTCACCACTAGCTAATCACTCGTCCCAATATTGACCTTGTTCGCTGGGCTCCAGTCCACAGTGTGTAACTTTCAGACAGTTTAAAAGGCAGCACAACATGAAAATATATCTTGCTGCTGTAACGGAAGTGGTATAGTGACACATTCTTGCTTGATAACTAACCTTGCCTCAGATGAGTTGAGGAAGAGCTGTGTTTGCTTCATGACTTATTACTGAGGGTTTAGCTCTGAAGGCTAACAGAGTCGTGTGGTTCTATGGAGACGCAGACTCGAACCCGAGTTAGTCATACTGCTTGTAGACATCCTCTGTGAGTACACACTCTGTTGTGAGGGTGTTTCAATCAGCCAGTTTACTACGAATTGGAGACATTATCATTGAGACCTGGGGATTGTTGGGCCAAAATATGATTTGAGTGGTAGCCAAACAAATATACATTATGTATTTAGAAATATAGAAGGTAAACAATAGCTTTTTAGTAAGCAATCAAAAAACCACACTTCAAAAAATCTAATTGTAGCCACATAACACATAACACATTCTGGTTACCAGTAAAGACGTATTTAAAAGATCGAACAGTTGTGGCACAGAAACAGCAACCATCTTTGTATGTTCATGAGGCTAATAACTTGAATATGTTTCAAATAACTTGAATATAGGAAAGGTGTAACAATTTGTCTTTGTAGCAGGAAGTCTGATCTGTCATAATCTCTCCCCCACTGTTTTCTCCATACTCTGCGGCAGTGCCCTCTACCCCTCATCGCTTCCCACCGCCTCCCTGACCAAACACACACTACTCATCCCAGAGCTCTCGCTGTGTTCTTCAAGCTGTCGGGACAGAAGTAGAACACACGCACTCTACTGAGTAAGAGAGGAGACATGCAGCAAGACACGGGAGCTGGTGTTGACTCACACCCATCCTAAAAAACACCCCAATAAAGCTTCCACTCCACTGGGTACAATATTTCAGGCTGGAATTGATCATCTTTGTGTGTTTGAGTAAACACTTATCCAAAGAAAGGATTTCAACCTAATCAGAGCTATACAATGGCAGTTTATGGTGTATACCAGAGTTTGAAGGTAATCTTACTCAAGCTTATGGGATGATTCTCCACAGTTTTGGAGTGAGCTTTCCCCCTGAGACTAATGCCCTACGTATGGATAAACCAAGCACACCACCTACTGTAGTACCCCAGCTACACGACTCAAGCAAGACATTTTATCAACTGCACCCCCACACATTCGTAACATTAGCCATTACAGTTTTTAACAAGCGTTTACATATACTTCAGATACTTTTTCTAAACTCTTAACACAGCAACACACCTACATCACACAATTAGACAAATAGTTCATTTCTGCTCAGAACCACATTTTGTTCATTGAAGACCAACTCCACACTTCAAAATGCAAAAAACTTTCTCTCCGTACATTCTATCAAAACACGCCAAACCCGACTCAATATCTCATTTCTGTCAAAACACTAGCACATGTTTTCTATCCAAGAGGAACATGTAGTCAATTATAGCACAACGGCTTTCAAAATACTAACAGTTGATTACATTTCAAAAACTGCATTACTTTTCACGTTTCAGTTCTACCTGCATAAAATAGACAAAATGAAATGAAATGAAATCCACAGTTTTTTTTATTGTAAACCACTCCACATTTTTTGGTTGAGCGTCGAATGTGTGCATTTTTGGCAACATACTATCTAGAAGTGAATGAGTCATATTTACTTTATAGAATGTACAGTACAACAAAAATAGTATGTGACAGAATTGCTGCAGTAAAAGCTTTATTAGCAACATGAAATTACTGCCAGTGATCAACAACACATCCAATATACATGACCTTTGGTTCAACAACACATCCAACATACATGACCTTTGGTTCAACAACACATCCAACATACATGACCTTTGGTTCAACAACACATCCAACATACATTCATACATGACCTTTGGTTCAACAACACATCCAACATACATGGCCTTTGGTTCAACAACACATCCAACATACATGGCCTTTGGTTCAACAACACATCCAACATACATGACCTTTGGTTCAACAACACATCCAACATACATGACCTTTGGTTCAACAACACATCCAACATACATGGCCTTTGGTTCAACAACACATCCAACATACATGACCTTTGGTTCAACAACACCTCCAACATACATGACCTTTGGTTCAACAACACATCCAACATACACGTACATGGCCTTTGGTTCAACAACACATCCAACATACATGACCTTTGGTTCAACAACACATCCAACATACATGACCTTTGGTTCAACAACACATCCAACATACATGACCTTTGGTTCAACAACACATCCAACATACATGGCCTTTGGTTCAACAACACATCCAAAATACATGACCTTTGGTTCAACAACACCTCCAACATACATGACCTTTGGTTCAACAACACATCCAACATACATGACCTTTGGTTCAACAACACCTCCAACATACATGACCTTTGGTTCAACAACACCTCCAACATACATGACCTTTGGTTCAACAACACATCCAACATACACGTACATGGCCTTTGGTTCAACAACACATCCAACATACATGACCTTTGGTTCAACAACACATCCAACATACACGTACATGGCCTTTGGTTCAACAACACATCCAACATATATGACCTTTGGTTCAACAACACATCCGACATACATGACCTCTGGTTCAACAACACATCAAACATACATGACCTTTGGTTCAACAACACATCCAATATACATGACCTTTGGATCAACAACACATCCAACATACATGACCTTTGGTTCCAGAAGGGAAAAATCTCTAAAATGCCCAGTCGTGTTCTAATCTATACCATCTTCAGCATTTGGCCACATGTTCTCATCCACATCACACCTTATGTCGTCTCTCACTATGCACCTTGGATAGAAACGCTTGGCCTGCCTTTTCCACCCCTGGCAGTCTTCAGCTGAGATGTGTCAGCAGCCGGCATCCATATCCAGGAGGGACATTTGGTCATGTGACCGATGATCATACACTTTCCACCTCCAGGCAGAAAAAAATCCTCAATGGGGTTGAGGAAAGGTGAGTAGGGGGGGAGGAAAAGGGAAACCATTCTTAGATGGGATGCAAACCAGTTTGTGATTGCATGTGAATGGTGGAATGCTACATTGTCCCATACATTCACAAATGTCCTCATGTCCCCCCCCCCCACCTTTTCCCTTTCTGCTTCTGGCACCAGTTGTTGGTGGAGGTCAGCTATAAACAAAAGCTTGTTGTAGGTTTCAATCTGACATTTCTGCAGGAACAAACCAGCACTCGAGATTGCAGCACACATTGTGATATTTGCTCCTCTCTGACCTGGCATATCAACGGTGACCCTTTTCCCGATGACGTTTCTTCCCCGCCGACGTGTTTTTGCCAGGTTAGGGCTAGACGTTCCTCTACCGGGACAACTTCCGGTGAACTGGAGGGAGTGCAATTCAAATAATCATACAAATTATGGATATTAAACATTTAGGTAAATATAAGTGTCTTATATCAGTTGAAAGCTTAAATTCTTGTTAATTTAACTGCGCTGTCCGATTTACAGTAGCCATTACGGCGAAAGCATGCCATGCGATTGTTTGAGGACGCCGCCCCACATCAAAATATTTTTCCACCCTCACAGTTTTTATAAATTCACAAATAGCAATTAAATATTCACTTACTTTTTGAAAATCCTCCTCTGATTTGTCATCCAAAGGATCCCAGCTATAACATGTAGTGTCATTTTGTTAGATAAAATCCTTCTTTATATCCCAAGAAGTCTGGTTAGTTGGCGCCATTGATTTGAGTAATCCACTCGTTCAACAGGCAGAGAAAGGAATCCGAAAATCTACCCATACACTTTGTTTCAACAAGTCAAAATACGTTTCAATATACACCTCAGATACCCTAAAATGTAATGAAACTATAATAATTCTTACGGAAAGAAGTATGTTCAATAGGAAACCGATTTTTAGCAGGTGCGTTCTGTCTTCATCGCTCGCACATACACACATTTCCAAGACTGTGTACTAAAACTGATATTTCTTATTCGTTTTGGAAGTTACAAGCCTGAAACCTTAAAAATAGACTGCTGACACATGTGGAAGCCATAGGAAATGCATCCTGGGAGCTAGAATTCAGTATGCCCCTGTACTTTCCATTGTAAGAGCATCGGCTGTCAAAAAAACTATTTGTGGTTGGTTTTTCTTTGGATTTTCTCCTACCATATCTATTCTGTTATATTCCCCTATATTATTTTAACATTTATACAAACTTCAAAGTGTTTTCTTTCCAATGGTACCAATTACATGCATATCCTGGCATCTGGGCCTGAGTAACAAGCAGTTTACTTTGGGCATGTCATTCAGACAGGAAGTGGAGAAAAAAGGGGCCTAGCCCTAAGAAGTTTTTAATTAAACCCTGCCTCGTCTACATAAATGATTTCATGTGGGTTTTGATTAGCCTCCAACTCCTTGACTCTCTGAAACTAATCAAACACAGTATGTGTAAATGCTTTTCAGTATGTCCTACTGTATGTACTGTAACCCATGTTTACATGTAGAGTAGCATAGTGTAAATCTCACTATGGAACAAGACATATTGGATAGACACCATACCTGGATGTATTGGTGCCGGAGTTCCCTGACCCCATAGTGTAAATCTCACTATAGAACAAGACATATTGGATAGACACCATACCTGGTACGTATTGGTGCCGGAGTTACTTGACCCACTCACTGTTCCTTTCAAAAGGAACTGTGTACAACTGTTTCATTCAAACTCTGTATTTGGTCAGAGTCCGAGCCAATGGTAGTCAGGCTGATGCTTCCACATTGTGAAATACCAGGTTGTCCATTACAATTCTGCTCTGAATTTCTCTCAGTTTTACTGCATTGTCAGCAATGACCAATCCTACAATGGCATGCTCTTGGTCTTCACGGAGGAGCTTTCCTCTTCCTCCGAGGGAGGAAGACGTTGCGTCCTTTGAGGAACAAAAAACAACATATGTATTTGCATTGGGTCTGGTGGTCTACAGTTACTGTGGGACATAGCAACAGTAATGATAGAAGAAGCCCTTGTGAAATGCATTACATACCTGTTGGTTTGTTGAAAATTCTGGATAATGGAAGCCACAGTTGACTGTATGAGATTAGGCTGGGCTCTTTCACCAGCATCTCTCAGCGATAGATCGTGGTTTATCACATGGTCCGTGGTGGTGGTTCTTACGTCATCAGTGACAACAGCTCTTACTCTCCTTTAAACACCACCACGCATTCTTACTCCTCTCCCCCTACCTCTCCTTCTCCCTTGTCCTGGTCCAACTACTCCTCTGCCTAGTCCAGCTACTCCTCGGCCTGGTCCAGCTACTCCTCTCCCTGGTCCAACTACTCCTCTCCCTGGTCCAACTACCCCTCTCCCTGGTCCAACTACTCCCCTCCCTGGTCCAACTACTCCTGTAATAATGACAATTACAACAATACTGAATGAACACTTTTATTTTAACTTAATATAATACATCAATAAAATCAATTCAGTCTCAAATAAATAATGAAACATGTTCAATTTGGTTTAAATAATGCAAAAACAAAGTGTTGGAGAAAAAAGTAAAAGTGCAATATTTGTCATGTAAAAAAGCTAACGTTTAAGTTCCTTGCTCAGAACATGAGAACATATGAAAGCTGGTGGTCCCTTTTACAGTTTTTTTCGATTGCTAAACGACAGTGGGCACAACTGGAGTCACATGTGCAAAACTCTAACTACAGTCTGCACTACCAACAGTCACCTGAGCTAAACAGTTCACATCACCTGCAAAACTCATTCCAAGCAACACAACTCTTAACACATGGCTCAAAACACGCTCAGTGCAGCCAAACACTATGCACAACCCTCACTGAGATAACACACACTGTCACTCAGAACACACTGAGAGTAAAAACACTAGCATCAAACACCAATACAGAAAATACAAACTTTTCATCTTTACAGTTTGAACAATTTCAGTGACTTCATACAAAGTAATATTTTCTTCAAAGAAAAGAGTGACATTCTTTCACATGATTTATTAAAATTTTTAGAACATAACAATTCTTTAAGGTAAATGAAAATTAGCAGTTTGCTTCAATAGTCTGTAGTAATTTACGGAATTACAGTAATGAGAAAAAAAAGGTAGAAACTAAAAGTACATACTGTAATTCGAACAAATAATTGAGGGGCTAATCCTGCCTCTCTCTAGCATCAGGCCACAGGTTTTCTTCAACATCACATCTAATGTTTTCTCTTGCCATGCACCTGGGGAAGAACCTTCTGGAGTGCCTTATCCATCCCTGGCAGTCCTCTGGACTCGTGTCCTCATGGCATGGCTTCCAAAAGAGACATTTGGTCATGTGGGTGGTGACCAAACACTTTCCACCTCCAGGCAGAGAAAAACTCCTCTATTGGGTTGAGGAAGGGTGAATATGCAGGCAGGTACAAAACCATAAATCTGTGATATGCTGGAAACCAATCTGTGACAGCTGCAGAGTGGTGAAAAGCAACGTTATCACAAACTATGACAAAAACTTGGGGGTTTCTTACTGGCTCCCCCTGTTCTGCTGGCACTAGCTGAACATAGAGCTGTTCTAGGAAAGCTATAAGCCTTTCTGTGTTGTATGGGCCAATGAGTGGTGTGTTGAGAAGCAAACCATCATTGGCCATTGCAGCACACATGGTGATATTTCCCCCCGTTTGGCCTGGAACCTCCACAGTGGCCCTTTGACCTATAACATTCCTTCCTCTGCGCCATGTTTTGGCAAGGTTAAATCCAGCTTCATCGATAAATACAAATGAATGTGGTCTTTCCAGTGCTTCCACTTCCATTACTCTCTGAAAAACAGAAAGTGCACAGTTTTACTGTAGAAAGTTTTTTTTTACTGTAAATATTTTGTATAGCTGTGTACGTAACCTCAGACGTCTTACCTGGACATATTGGTATCTTTGCTCTTTTACCCGTTCACTGTTTCTCTCGAACGGTACAGTGTATAACTGTTTCATTGTAACTTGGTGTTTCTTTAGGACTCGAGCAATAGTTGTTGTGCTGACAGAATTAACATTTTCAAATATATCATTATCAGCCAGCACTCTATCTTGAATCTCCCAGTTTTATTGCATTGTTGACAACAACCATGTCAACAATAGCATTTTCCTGCACATC